>NW_012147412.1:1766628-1769064 GCF_000956105.1 Propithecus coquereli | reverse complement strand
TTTTTCTATAGAGACAGGGTCTCACTCTTGCTCAGGCTGGTCTCAAGCTCCTGGCCGCAAGTGATCCTCCCACCTGAGCCTCCCAAAGTGCTAGGATGACAGGTGTGAACCACGGCACCTGGCCTAAATTTGTTTTTTAAATACAACATTTTAAGAATTATCTATCCCTCTCTCAACTTCATGAATACATTTTAAAAACTTCCTCTTTGACAAGGATTTTAGACTTTCGCAATGAGTATGTAGGAAAAAGTGCCCCTAGTACCTGTTACGCTCACAGAGAAAATGAGAGTCACCAGACAGGAACGCTCTCAAACCATTGCCACCGAATCCACAGATGTTCCAGGGTCCACGCCCATTCTTCCCTCCTTGTCTCCCCTGACAGCAGGAGCCCATTCCTCCTCCCATTCAAAGCTGATGCTCAGATTGTGCTCTGAATCTCAGCCTACCCCCACCCTCTGAGAACCTCCATCTGGACGTCCTCCAGCCTCTTGCACTCATTGGTCACAGCCCTCAGTACTTTTAATAAATATCCTCTGAATTTCACATTTTTATAAAACACCCCGCTCCTTGGCCCAATCCCCTGTCATCCGGTACCAGTTCCCTCTGCCCACATTGGGAGCTGTGTGTCTGCAAGAGCCGTCTCCACTCCCTCGCCAACCAGCCATTGCATTCACTCTCTGCAGTCTGGCCCTGTGCCACCATTCACTCTTCTGAAGCTGGTTTTATCAAGCTCACTCATGGCCTCCCGGTGTTAAGTGCATTTGATGCTCCTCAGGCCTTAGTTTGCTCGGCTTCTTGGTGACATTTGTCACCACTAACAGTTTCCTCTTTTTGGGAGCAGTCTCTTACCTTGGTTCCTGCAAAGCAACATTCTCCTACTTAGCCTCATTTCTCTGACCGTGTCTCAGTTTCCTTATTGGTTCTTCTTCTGCTGCTTGACTCTTACATATTCCTTAGGATTCTGTCCTTGGCCCTTTTCTCACTTGACATGCACTCTCTGGGCCATATCACTCATGGCTTTTGTTTACATCTATATGCTGCTGACTCCCAAATCTATACCCCCTGCCAGCCACCCATTCATGCAGCAGTTAGCATGATATATTTCATATACAAATCTCATTCAATCACCTCACTGAATGCCCTATTCAGTGCCTTCCATTGTTCTTAGGATAAAACCAAACCTCTTTGCAGGACCAACAAAGCCCCCCAGGATTGGCCTTGCCTTGCTCTCCAAGCCTCCACCTCTCTCCACTCTTCTTCCAGAATTCTACATTCCAGCTATGCCGAACCTCCTTCACTGTCTTGAATGGTCCATGTTCCTTTCAGTCTTAACCTTCCTCCAACCAGTTCTTTCTACTCAGAACCCTTTTCTACTGGCCCTCCTGCTTGTTACCTCTCGACTTCTGGCTAAGTATTGCATCCCTTTGGGAGACTTTCCCCTGGCTACGGTAGGTCCTTCTGACTTGTGATCTTGTAGCACTACTGTACGTCCCTATCAAAATTTTCACTATACTTTATTGATATTCCCATTTAACTGTTGACTGCTTTATCCTATCTTCTAGCTGAATGCCTGATATACACTAGGTAATCAAAATTATTTGTTGAATGACCAAATTTACCTGAATGATAATGATGTCATCTGAACATTCCTGTTTGAGAATTTTCACAGCCCTATGGGAAAGTGGTCCTGGAGTATTCTCGCCTTTGCTAATTACCTGCTGTTTCCAAACCAACATGCTCATTCATAGCAATTAGGCCCTTTTATAAGATTGTGGAGGACAAAGGCTGTAACACCCAAAGACAGCTGTGTTGCTCTCTTGCTGTAAGACACTGGATGTGGATTTAGTTGAAAAGGTGTTCAACATCTGATTCAAACAACGCCTGGCTATTTTTTTTTCCAGACCTGCTGAGTAGTTTGCACATATACTCTGAAACCTGCTTTAAGTAGGTATTATGATTAACATGATCATGAAAACATTTTCCTTTAAATATCTAAAAATGTTTATCATAACCCTAAATGTGGCATCATTAACTCTTAGAGCTAGGTTTTTTTCAAAGGAGAGGGAAAAAAAAAAACAAACTGTGATTTCTAATGGAAAAACAGAATTAGATTGCAGCTAACTTCAGAGAAAAATTTTCAGGAGCATACTAGCTCAACATAATTAGGAAAAATTTTTTCATATACTGCCTTCTGGGTAAGACACAAGTAATGATGTGTCTTCCTGGGGCCTAGGGAGATGTTGCATCATTCCAAATCTTGCCCTACTGATTTTTAATCCTGCTGTTTTATAAAGATATTTCCCTGGTATTTTTTGCCCTCTGTGTCGGGACCTAAAATATTGGGAAATCTTAACCTACAACAAACAACGTTATATGAGACTCTAAAGATAACATTTATTACACTATCAAAATGTAAGAGAACGACTCTGATACCCT
>NW_012147412.1:1754391-1755517 GCF_000956105.1 Propithecus coquereli | reverse complement strand
GAGAGCAAACAGACAACCTACAGAGTGGGAGAAAATATTTGCATGCTACACATCCAATAAAGGGCTGAAAACTAGAATCTATATAAAACTCAGGATAATCAGCAAGAAAAAGTCAAACAACCCCATCAAAAAGTGGGCAAAGGACATGAACAGAAACTTTTCAGAAGAAGACTAATGGCTAACAAACATATGAAAAAATCCTCAACATCTCTAATCATCAGGGAAATGAAAATCAAAACCACATGAGATATTTCTTAATTCCAGTGAGAATGGCCTTTATCTAAAAATCCCAAAATAATAAATGTTGGCATGGATGCGGAGACATAGGAACACTCATACACTGCTGGTGGGACTGCAAACTAGTACAAACTCTGTGGAAAGTAATATGGAGATACTTCAAAGAGCTACAAGCAGAACTACCATTTGACCCAGCAATCCCATTACTGGGCATCTATCCAAAGGAAAAAAAGACATTCTATAAAAAAGACATCTGCACTAGAATGTTTATAGCAGCACAATTCACAATTGCAAAGATGTGCAGACAACCCAAGTGCCCATCAATACATGAGTGGATTAATAAAATGTGGTATATGTATACCATGGAGTTCTACTCAGCCACAAAAAACTATGGTGATCTAATACCTCTTGTATATCCTGGATAGATCTGGAACCCATTCTACTAAGTGAAGTATTGCAAGAATGGAAAAACAAGCACCACGTGTACTCACCATCAAATTGGTATTAACTGATAATACTTATGCGTGCATTGAGTAGTAACATTAATTGGGTGTCAAGCAGGTGCAAGGGGGAGAGGGGATGGGTATATTCACACCTAATGGGTGCAGGGCGCACTGTCTGGGGGATGGACACGCTTGAAGCTGACTTGGATGCGGCAAAGGCAATATATGTAACCTAAACATTTGTACCCCATAATATGCTGAAACAAAAAAAAAGAAAATTCCATGTCTTTGTGTAGAGTTGAGCGTTTCTATTGGAGTTAATTCCTAATTTTATTCCACTGGAGTCTGAGAAGACAAATGGTATAATTTCTATCTTTTTAAATTTGTTGAGGCATGTTTTGTTTCCTAGGATGTGATCAATCTTAGAGAATGTTCCATGAGCTGAT
>NW_012147412.1:1747060-1753476 GCF_000956105.1 Propithecus coquereli | reverse complement strand
GTGATTTTACACTGGTGGGTGTCTATTGTGCTGATCCATGTACAATGCAGTTCTGAGTACTTCCTGCAGGGCAGGTCTTGTCTTGACAAATTCCCTCACTGTTTGCTTGTCTGAAAAAGACTTCATTTCCCCCTCATATACGAAACTTAGTTTTGCAGGATATAGAATTCTAGGCTGGCCATTATTCTGTTTGAAAAGACTGAGAATGGGGGCCCAAACCCTTCTGGCTTGTAAGGTCTCAGTTGAGAAGTCTGCAGTTAGTCTGATGGGTTTTCCTTTGTAAGTTACCTGGTACTTTCACCTTCTGGCTCATAGGAATGCCTCTTTTGTGTTTATATTGGCCAGTCTGATGACTATGTGTCATGGTGTTCACCTCTTTGCAATGAATTTCCCAGGAGTCCTTTTAGCTTCTTGTACCTGGATATCTAGATTTCTATCAAGGCAAGGGAAATTTTCCTCAATTATTCTCTCAGATTTTCTATCCCTTGTGTATTTTCTTCTTTCCCTCACAGATGCCTATGATTCTTATGTTAGGCCTCTTCACATAATCCCATACTTCTTATAGACTTTATTCATTCCTCATATTTCTCTACTCTTATCTCTTTGACTGACTTGTTTAATTCAACGGTGTTGTCTTCAGGCTCTGAGATTTTTTCTTCTGCCTGATCTAACCTATTCTTAAGGCTTTCCACTGTGTTTTGTATTTCTTTGAACAAAATTTTCATTTGCAGTAGTTCTGTTTGATTTTTCTTTAATAATTCAATTTCTTTACTAAATTTTTCATTCATTTCCTACATTATTTTTGTGTTTTCTTTGTGTTGGATTTCCATTTTATCTTGTATTTCGTTGAGCTTCCTTATAATTCTTGTTCAAAATTCTTCATCTGTCATTTCGATATTCTGATTTTGGTTGGTTTCCATTGCTAAAGAGCTGGTATTCCCTTTGGAGGGTGTCTGCTCACTCTGATTCTTCATACTTCGAGAGTTCTTTCACTGATTCCTTCTTATCTGGAGTAGCTGTTGCTTCTTACTTTGGATTTTCTTTTGTTTAGGTAATGGCATGCCCAGTTTAATCTCTGAGACAGTAGGTGGTGCTTGTGGGTGAGAATCAACCACGCCCTGTATGATTGAGTCAGTAAATGCTGTAAAGGTCATGCAAAGTGACCTCATTGTCAGTAGGTGATGGAAGGAACAAGCTTCAGTGATACTTTTGGGTCCTGCGACCAGCTCTAGTCCCTCAGGAGAAGCACTGGGATCAGGAATTTGAACACCTGCTTTAGTGATGTTTTGTCCTTATCTTAACCTTCTCAGCAGAGTCACCATTCCAGCCTATGAACTCCCCATGTGACATTGAGCAAGTCACCTTATCTCTCTGGACCTGTTTCTTCTTCTGCATGTAAAGGTTGAACTCATGATCCCTCAGATCGTAGATAGGCCTAACCTTTTGTGATTTCATAAAAGGTCCTTGAAGAAGGGTTAAGATGTTAGTCATTCATCCCTATGTATGAATTACTCATAGGGGCTTTAACCTAGGGAAAGAGATTTATGGTACTGAGAGTTGAAAAGTGTTTGAATACCCTTAGCAGTGGCAGAGAGTAAAATAAAATGTTAAAAGGGCTTGGGTTAGCAGATTTAGAATGAATAATAGCAATGACAGCCACTTACTATGTGCTATTTCAGTTCATTTTTAAATTGGAGCAATGTATCCTAGTGCATAACCACAGGCTGTGAAATAAAACAGACCTGAGTTTGATACCTGAGGTCAAATCCTGATTTTGCCATATACTTGCTCTGAGATTTTGAGTAAAATTACCTTAACCGTCATTTTCTGGGAAGATTGAGACAATGCATGTAAAGGTCTCTGCAAAATGCATTACACAAAATAGATATTCAATTATCACAGCTACTCACAATATTGGAAATGCTTAATCCCTAAACATAAGCTGAGAACCAGTATCTGAAACCATGTTAGTTTTATGCCATATCTCTGTGAAACATTGCTGCCCCAATATACTTTGCCGACTACATAATTTTCTCTTCTAATGGCAAAAGAGATTCAGCAGAATTTATGCGTTCAAGGTCCACAGTTTCATAGAAATTTGCCTGTATATCCTTATTCCATTTTCAGAGCCCCACTCTTTCCCAATCAATAGCAAAACTTTAACATATGAAACTCAGCAAGGTCGGGAGGCTCAATTTGCTACCTGCATAATTAACCTTTGAGGTGAATTTCAGAAATGTTGGCCTTACAACTATAGGAGATAAGGGTTTATTTTAGGGCAGTCACAGAAGCTTTGGGATTCCTTAAGTCACCCTAAATTTAAAGTCATGAGCTCCTATCATTTTCTTTGCTCAATTTCCTCAGCATACTTAGAAGCAATCAATAAACTTACCACAAGCCTATTTCCACTAAAATGTTCTGTACAGCAAATACTTGTTCTTCCAAAGCCTTGCCTTCTATAGGCACTTGATTACAGGTATCTAGAAGTGATCATTTAACTAGCTTTTTTTTTACTGCATATCATGGACTTCCAATAACCACTTACTATTGCAAACAAGGCCATTAATGACTTAAAATCTAATCAGGCAAGAGAACCAATTGTAGATAACATAGGACCAATGAAGAGAACCCATTCTTAAGGTTCTGATCTCTGGAACCCCTTTCAGTGCCATATTCTTTACCAGCATTCCATCAAAGAAGCAGGGATTTGACCACAGGCAACTAATTATGAAAGCTCCTTACATAGTCTATGGGAGGTGATGTTTTGTGCCTGCTGTTGGAATCTGAAGTACGCAAAACAGGAACTCAGGAAGAAAAGATGAATGTGAGGTTGGGGAGGCAAGGACAAACTAGAACTTGGGAGGTTGAGTAGAACAAGCTGATGGTAGACTGGTACCTTTGTCATTCTCTCACCATCTCCAAGCCTCCATTTTGAGGTAGGACTGTCCTGCATCAGAGGCTGGAGCCCTTCATCATGGAGTTATACACAATCAGACCCAGAATTTTGAGAAGCTGAAGGTGAATCAGAAAAGAGCTGCAGGCTGGGTGTGGTGGCTCACAACTGTAATCCCAGTATTTTGGGAGTCCGAGGTGGAAGGATTGCTTGAGGTCAGGAGTTTGAGACCAGCCTGAACAACATAGCAAGACCCTATCTCTACGAAAAATCAAAAAAAATTAGCCAGGCATGGTGGCATGCACTTGTATTACCAGCTACTTGGGAGGCTGGGGCAGGAGGATTGCTTGACCCCAGGAGTCTGAGGTTGCAGTGAGCTCTGATGATATGATGACCCCACTGCACCCCAGCCTGGGCAACAGAGTGAGACCCTGTCCCACCAAAAAAAAAAAAAAAAAAAAGAAAGGAGCTGCAGCTGCTGAGGGCCCAGCTGCTGCCTCAGGCCAACTGAGCTGGTAAGTAACAACACATGAGTGAATTGCAGTAGTTTTGTGGGCTGCTCCATCTCCCCAAGCATAAAAAGATGGCTGCTAATCCATGCTCACTTTGTAATTTCACTTGTGTAGCCTGTATGCATATCCCTATCCCATTCATTGTAGCCATGCTAATCTGCAACTATGCATGAAAGTCATTTTGGGAAACAGAGCTCTCTCTGGCTTGGGTAAGGTAACACAATACAAGCGCACCACGCTATTGGTCAAAGAAGAAATCCTACTGGAAATAGAAAATCCTTTGAACTCATAATAATGAAAACATGATATATCAAAATTTATAGGATGCAGGCCAGGCACGGTGGCACACGCCTGTAATCCTAGCACTCTGGGAGGCCGAGGCGGGGGGATTGTTTGAGCTCAGGAGTTCGAGACCAGCCTGAGCAAGAGCGAGACTCCATCTCTACTAAAAATAGAAAGAAATTAATTGGACAACTAAAAAAATTAGCAAAAAATTAGCCAGGCATGGTGGCGCATGCCTGTAGTCCCAGCTACTTGGGAGGCTGAGGCAGTAGGATCGCTTGAGCCCAGGAGTCTGAGGTTGCTGTGAGCTAGGCTGACGCCACGGCACTCACTCTAGCCAGGGCAACAGAGTGAGACTCTGTCTCAAAAAAAAAAAAAAAAAAAAAATTTATAGGATACAGATATAGCAGTCCTTATAGAAACTTTATGGCTTTAAATGTTTGTATTTATAAAGGAAAAAATTAAATCAATGATCTGAGCTTCTGTCTGAAGAAGCTAAGGAAAAAGAAGAGCAACTTAAATACAATCAGAAGGAAATAAAAAGGAGCAGAAATTAATGAAATGGAAGATAAGCAATAGAGAAAAATCAACAAAGCCAAAAAGTTGATCTGTTTGTGTGGCTACGACAAAATAACTGAGAATGGCTAATTTATAAACAACAGTAATTTATTTCTCACAGTTCTGGAGGCTGGGAAGTCCAAGATTAAGGAACCAGTGGGCTTGGCATCTGGTGAAGACCCAGTCTTTGCTTCTAAGATGGCGCCTTGTTGCTGTGTCCTCTGGAGGGGAGGAATGCTGTGTCCTCATGTGGTAGAAGGGACGGAAGGGCAAAAGGGACAAATGACTTCTTTACACCTCTTTTATAAGGTCATTAATACCATTCATGAGGGATCCGAAGCTCATGACTTAATCACCCCCTAAAGGCCACACCTCTTAATACTATCACATTGGCAATTAAATTTCAACATACGAATTTGGGGGGACACATTCAGACCAGAGCACCCAAGTTGGTTCATTTCTTTGGGTATTTTTTTTTTTTTTATGCTGTCTGTGGCAAGCTCATGATTTCAAACTTTCCTCCTATCTGGGTTAATCCTAAATCTCTTTGTTCTGAGTTGTCTCCCTAGTTTCCATCTTCATCCCAGACATCATCTCTATATAAACCTACCTGCACTGTAAACTCCATGTGTCAAAAACTGAAATCATAATTCTCTTCCAAATCTGTCCCTAACTTAAAGATGAGAAGAAAAAGAAACATTATACAGGAGGATGAGAAGTAGGAAATTCACAGCATTCAGGATTACAGAGACAGAAAGTTGAAGATTCTAACTGTCTCCAGGTTTTTAAATGTGTTCTTGCACCATCTTCCCAATTTCTACCATAAAAGTGGAAAATGTAACCTTGATCTTCACTTTGTCCTCTAACTATAAAAGGTTTCAAATCACCTGTCAAAGGGAAGTTAGAATCTCACTTCCACGAATATTCTCTGAATTCCTCTAATAGAGAATAGGAAAATGTGGTAGTAGTTTATAAAACAATGTTAGGATTACCTAACATGATACTGCTTCAGATGACCAGAATTTGGGAAGGGTGAGAGGGCGGAGACTAGTTTAATTATTCCTAACACCTCTGGGGAAGCCTCTGCCCCCACTAAATTATATCCTTTCTTCTTTATTAGCTACACAGGAATAAGAATCTAGAGGAAACTTTAATACTCACATTGGAGTTATGACATTAAAGATACTAAGACAACCAGTGTGTGGATAACTTGAAATAACTTCTGAGTTTCATTCACCATTTCAACATCTTTATCTCCTCTATTCTCCTCCAGAAGAGGGGAGTAAACTACATGGATATGGCCAATTGGCTAGCTGTTCAAGAAACTGGTGTTCCCTTCCTCCCAGGCACACATTTCCCAGAATCCCTGTTAGGTGGGCCAGATGACTGAGTTTTGTCTGAAGGAATGTGGGCAAGGGATATGCACCACTTCCAGGCTGATCCATAAAAATTTTCCAGGCACCATCTTTTCCTTCTTTCCCTATGTGCTCCTTCAACATACAGGGCTCTATGGACTGAAAGAAAGGCAGAGCCCCAAGATGAGAGGAGCCTGGGTCGCAGAATGACATGGAAAGCTGCCCAATGACCAGAAATATCCACATTTGACTGTACGTGACAGAAAAGCAAACTTTGAATGGTTACTTAACCTCCCTGGGTCCTAGTTTTCTCACATCAAAGTTTGTCTAGTTTCCCGGCAAAAGAGAAAAGCTCAATAAATATTAGCTGCTATTATTATAAGGAAACAAAGTTTACTTCTCCTTAATTTTCTTCTTTTTCTTAAGCAAAGTAGAGCACTGGGGGGTGGATGGGATTAGTGGAAAGCACTCAACTGCATTTACCTGTTACAAAAATACTAACTGGTACACTTAAGTAAGACACCATTATAACAATAACTCAAAGAGAAAATACATTTTCTTCTGGATCTTAGGCATTGAATTTTATGACTGGTCTCTTGCTAAAACACTCATATCTAATAAAGGTGTGAAATATAAAAAGAATGTAATACCCCCCCACCTACCTCTTTTCTCTCCTTGACATTGAGCATCTGAGGATGTTCTAAAATGGTCCCCAACCTTTTTGGCACCAGGGACTGTTTTCATGAAAGATAATTTATGACTCAAGCATATTACATTTACTGTGCGCTTTATTTCTATTGTTATTACATTGTAATA
>NW_012147412.1:1743120-1746735 GCF_000956105.1 Propithecus coquereli | reverse complement strand
AATAGATTCAGATTCACATATTTTTTTTTCTTTTTCTTTTTTTCAGATTCACATATTTTTATACTTATTAAATAATGGTTTTAAACAATAACTATCAAAACCTTTAGTCACATAATCCCAGATCTGGATTAAATCATGGTAGTATCAATATTTTTAAAATTCCAATTTATTTATTCATCAGTAAAATGTAGTATTTGACAATGTCCCCAGAGAATGAGCCTCCTATGTGTAGGAAGATGATAGTCTTATTACATCTGCTATCAATTAGGTCATTTACATGGATAATTTATCCAAATTTTTTTCACACTGATGTTTCCACTTGAATAAAGTAGTATCAGTAGTCACTGTCAGGCCAATACTTAAGAATTAACCATTCCTGAAACAAGGACCAATCTTTATATTAGCATTTCTTGGTTATGGTTCTTAGTCTTGGTATTATTAAGCACTATGAATATTCCTTAACGAGTATGGATGGATTAAGGCAAAAGGATATAGCCTGGTCCCCTTAATCACTTATTCTCTATTTTATTTAAAATTGTTGTTCAGGCTATACAAACTGCTGGCTAGAAAGACACAAGTTGTCCCTTGGATCAACATCTGGTCTTTTAAGCATGAGATTAAAATCTTGGTGTTCAACTCATCTTCTCTTGATTACCATTATGATCATTCCTCAGCAGAACTCACAATGCTGATTTTCAAATGATACCAATGCTATGTATCTTGGCTGTACACAGAGTATTTTTTCTTATTAAAAATATTTAAGAATAATTGGGCAATAATCTACTCAGTCTTTGTAAGCTCTCCATTGAATAATTTTTCATTTTTACAACCATTTTCTGCACGGCTATTATACTTTTCTTCTGTCATCTTCTTCACATAACTAAGTGGTCCCTTCCCTTCAAAGGAGGAGGGATTTTTGAATGAGCCTCCAATTCTATCCCACAATGTGAAATACTGTCCATAGTTGTAGTCAAAGAACACGTGGTGGTCTGTATGATGAGCCGAGCCATTAATAAATGGCTTTAAGATTTCAGGGACTCGAAAATCACCATCATGAATGGAAATCGTCCAGATATTAACCAAGATGTACAAACCTAAATAAACCACCTTATGTAATGGAAAAATAAAAGGGTATATGTGGTAAGGTAGACTCTGAAGGAAGCCATCCACAGGGTGAAAAGCATGACTTGCAAATGGAGTAGGAATCTTCCAAATATGATGAGGTTTATGTATGTGCTGTAGAAAAAAAGGACACAGTTAGCACCACAAACATTACCCAGTGTAACATTCAACTTAGCTTTCCATACTCATGTTGTGGGAATGACCTAACTAGAAAATCCTTTTGAAATTAGCAAAATCACTTTATAAAATGCCCTTCCTCTCTATCGTAAAACAGGAAAATTCTAAGACAGCTCCTGCAGACCCATAAACAAAAATGTACCTCAAAACAAAATGTGCCTCATAATAGCTGTCGTAACTATGGCTACTCAGGCATTTAATATAGATAGAGGAAATTCTTGGAAATAGAACAGAATTTATAATCATACATTGAGGAAATGTGTAATTTCTTTTTCTTTCCCCTACAAATGACTCTACCTTATATACAAGTCTATGATGAAGGCCTCTATGAATCCAGTAGATCAGCATGTCAGTGAAAAAGAGGAATGATATTACACTAACAATGAGTTGAAACCAGCCTAGAAGAGATAACAGGAAACAGAATAATCAAAATTCGGCTCCTAGGATTAGAGTTTACTTTTTACATGTCCATCTAAGTGAAAAATGGGATCCTAGACTCAAACACTGTAAACTGATCTCCCCCGACTCCCTGGAATCTGGTCATTTACTCATTTCCCTCTCATATGTACTGGAAATGTCCCACCTAAAGTGTTTCTTAGTTAAACTATAAAGATATTTATAAAACAGAAGAGGATACTCCTAAGACATCTTTACTATTTAAATCTCTGCGAATAGTCATTTCCTTCATACTACTCTTCCTAAAACATATCTTTACCTATTATCTCCCTGCTTAAAATTTTATTTTCCACTAAATACCTTAAACCTAGCATTTATTCCAACCCATTCTGATCTTTCCGGCCTCATTCCTGTACTTCTATTCTAACGAGGCTGGTTTTCTCAATGTCTTCCCCATGTGTTGAGGTCTTACCTCTGTACCTTTACTCATACTTTTCCAAGAATCTAGAATGCCCTCCTTCCCCATATTTTTACTCATATCCTACCTATTTTTCAAGACCCACCTATTTCATCACGCTAGTATACAATTTTTTATTTCCTCGTGGGTGTTGGTGCCAGCAAACCTGGGTTCAAGTCTCAAATCCCCCACCTATTTGTTACTGAAACTCTCTCTACACCTCATTTACTTACCTATCAAAGCATAGTAATAGTATCTACCTCATAGAATTGTTGTAGGAAAAAATGGATTGATACATGGGAAGAGTTTAGAATTGTCACTAGCACATATTAACACTGAATAAATACTATTACTCTTACTTTCTATATACTAGATACTAAAAATGTATCTTAAAATAATTCCAGAATTTCACGAGAGTTTTGTCACTGCAGGACTGTTTATCATAGAAAAAAGAGTAACAGTCTAAAGGTCTGACATTTAGGAATCCTTCATGTAAATTATGGCTATCCACACAATAAAATGCTATGACTAATATACTATATAATGTCAATATTGACATGAAAATATGGGCACATATGTTGCTAACAGAAAAGAAAAATTAGGGTCCAAACCAGTATGCATAGTAGGACTTCATTTGTGTAAACAGATGTCTATGGGCACAGAAAAGTGGAAGGATGTATACCAAAAAATTTTCAGTTTCTAAGTAGCAAGAGAATGGATTTTTAAAAATCTGTATTTTCTGATTTTCAACAATTATCTGTACGACTCAAGTTATTTATTTTTTTTGGAAGTCTGAATTCAGTAACAATAATAGAAAACAAATGCAGGGATCTATCGCTGATCACTCCAGTCTTCTCCCAGGCATGGTCTCATCTACAACAGACTTTCAAATTGACAGACAAAACTAAAGAAATGAGTATAAATGGCAAGACACGAATGCAGGAAATAAAACATTAAAAACGAATGAATAATTTGTAATTATTCTAAAAGAAGAAAAAGAGACAGATTTGGTTCTATAAAGAGACCAACTGGTGCTCAGCCCACTTTCCGCCCGACAAATATTCATGTTAGTTACTTACCACTCGGAAACTCTCCTATGTCGTCATACAATTTGCTGTAACCTCTCAACTCTAGCAGGAACAACGCAACAGTAGGAATACTCATCCATGGCAATGCCTGGACAGTAAACTTAATCTCTCGAGAGACTTGATTCTGAAAATGAAATTTCCAATACTTATAAATCACAAAATCTATGTTATACAAAAACTAGCATAAAATTACTTTGGATTGAGTTTTTAAAATTCCTTTTCTATGAAGGGGCTTACCTCCAAACTGCTTCTATTAAAATTTTAATATTTGGGAATGGGTGTGTAAGAAAGTCATTCCTTTTGTACTGAGCAAATGCAATAAATATTTTAGATTCTGAAATCTTTCTCCTTCCCACAAAATCTATATTCTAAACT
>NW_012147412.1:1738029-1741285 GCF_000956105.1 Propithecus coquereli | reverse complement strand
CAGATGCTTAAACTTTAAAAAACTTTAGTCAATTCAAGAAATACTTAAGTCTATTCCATATTCATGGTCCCGTTACAATACAGTCCAGTGACATTATGGTCAGCTTTTGTGATCTGACCATAGAATCTACTGTTTATGTTCTACTCACTCGTTCTTCATTGTATTGTTTGCAGAGGAAAATGTGCTCAGCATCTAAAACATCTCTCATTTATAAGTGAGATTTTTAAACACCAACAACAATAAATCAGTCTGCAAACTGCCTACTCATAATAGATTTCGGGTATTCAAATGGCCTTTATCTCCTACATTTTGGGCCATGTAAGTAAACATCAATTTATGAAATAAAATAGCCTACAGGAAAGGAAAATTCTGAAAATATTTATTTACTTATTTGTAGCCTGTTTCCCCCAATAGATTCCCCATGAGTTTTCCCCTATAAATTCCCATAGGGATTTAGAAAGTCACTTAAAAAATCACGTAGTGAGAAATTGAAAATTTCTCAAAATGAGAAATTGATACGAAAAGGGATACAATGAGAAGTCTGGCTTCCACGTGTCTCTGTAAATTGCAATCGTCATCTCACTTCAGCTCTCTGGGTGACCATATTTGTTAGTTTCCTGTGAATCTAACAAAACCTACTGAATCCTTACAGTGTTTTTTAATGTAAGATCAAACAACTACAAATTTTTCTTTCCCTCTTTCCTTATAAAAAGTGGCATACTGTATACACTGTGAAGTTCCTTTCTTCTTATACTTAATATGCATCTTGGAGATCTTTCCATCTCTATATAAAGAATATCCTCCTACTTTTTTTTAATTAAACAGCTTTATTAAAATAAAATTCACATACCATAAAATTTACTGTTTTAAAGTATACGATTCACTAGTTTTTTAGCATATTCTCAGAGCTATGCAATCATTAACACTATTTAGTTTCAGAAACTTTTCGTCACCCCAAAGAGAAACCCATCCCCTACACTGTTGAGCTTCTTGGATGTGCAGTTTAAAGTTTTTCATCAAATTTGGACAGTTTGAGGTCACCATTTGTTAAAATAATCTTTTTATACATTTCTCTCTTCTCCTTCTGGGACTCTCATTGTGCTTATGCCGGTATGCTTGACGGTGTCCCCCAAGTCTCTGAGGCTTTGTTTATTTTTCATTCTTTTTTCTTTCTATTCCTGATTATATAATCTCAACTGACCTGTCTTCAAGTTCTTTGATTCTGTGTTCTGTCAGCTCAAATCTGCTGTTAAGTTAAACAGTTAATTTTAAATTTCAGTTACTATAGTTTTCAACTTCTGAATTTCCATTTGGTTCTTTAAAAAATAATTTCTATCACTTTATTGATTGTTTCTACTTGGTGGGAAATTGTTCTCATACTTTCTTTTAGCTATTTATCCGTGCTGTTCTTTCTTTAGTTCTTTTAATATATTTATAGGAGATGACTTAGGGTCTCTGCTCAGTAAGTCCAACATGGACTTTACAGTTCCTATTGATTGCCTTTTTTGTGTGTATGGGTCATACTTAGTGTTTTATAATTTTTTTTGTGGAAAATGGAACACTTTAAATAATACGATGTGCAACTCTGGAAACCAGATACTCTATATACCCTCCCCTGTCCTAGGGCTTCACTTTGCAGTTGTTTTTGCTGTGCATTTAAGTGACTTTCCTGGATTAAGTGTATAATCCCTGTATCCTTTGTTATGTGCAGCTATTGAAGTCTCTTACTAATGACTGGATAAATTTTATTAAATGCCTTAAACCAACAAGTCTCCTATCCTTTGCAGAAGTGCTGTGTGTTGGGCCAAGCTTTCAACACTTCCGTGGGCAGTCTACAACTCTAACTAGCCTTCACTTCTTTCTTGCACAAACCCACAAGGTCAGCCAAAGAGAAGAGATTAGGGCCTTCTTCCATCTTTCTTAGGTATGTGCACAGCCCTGCCTATGGGGATCATTCTACAATCCCAGGAAAATTTCAGAACTTTTCAAAGCCATATATGGACATCTCAGTCTTCAGTGCTTCCTTTTAATTATTTTTAGTCAGGCTCTTGTTAGTGCCAACTGGTATCGCAGCCTCCAGGAGCTGTGATATTGAACAATGATTCTTCTTGACACACACCCTAGGGACAGGACTGTTCACAATGAGCAAGCTCCAAGGTCAAAGAAACACAAGCCTTGAGAATTGCCAGAAAGGTCAAATGGTCCTGTATGGTGGTAGTTCCCATACTGTCTCCTTTGGTAGGATACTACACAGACACACCATGTATAAGCTCCTACAACTCCGTGTTCTGTGCTGTTACTAATGACAGATGTTACCATTCTTATTCGTCATTATCCAGTAGGCTTAAACTATTTTTGCTATTTTCACATGCAATTAAGCCTTAAGTAACAAAACAACAACAACAACAGTACCAGCAAGCAACAGACAGGAATACCTGGTAGGTGCACCAAGACACGGTGGGTACCTCAGTCAGCTCGAGTCAGGATTTGTCACCAAATGAGTTTGAGTGCTGAATTTAAAACAAAAACAAAACAACCTTTTGGTTTTCAGGGCCTTCCAGACTTCCAAATTATGGCTAAGGGACTATGAACCTGTATTCCTTTGTGTAACTTCACTGTTGTTTATTTAACATATACACAAATATTTGGATAGGTTCCAATCTTTTGCTATTACAAATAATGCTACAATGCCTAACCCTGCATTGAGTAAATTTCTACAAGCAGAAGAGCTAAGTCAAAGAGTTATTGCACTCCTAACTTTGGTAGATACTGCTAAATTGCTCTCCACATGGGTTGTACTACTTTGAAAGTCCTCAAACAACACAGGATAGTACCTATTTCTGTACAATCTTGTCAACAAGTGATACCATCAAACTTTTGGATATGCATCAATCTAATAGGAAAGAAGGGATATCCTAGTGTATATTTAATTTACATTTACCTTATTGTGAATGAAGTTGAGCATCATTTCATATGTTTAGAATAATTTATATTTTTTTGTGTTTATGTGTTTTTATTCTTTGCCCATTTTCTCCCTAGGTTTTTAGTCTCTTCATAAAAGTCAAATTCTAGGAGCTCCTTACTTATTAGGGAGTTTAGCCCTTTGCTTATTATATGAATTATGAACATTTTCTCGCTGTCGGAGAAAGAAAAATTTAATTAACACTGAATGCCAGAGAATAACATATATCCCTCATCATATATGCCATTCATTGTTAATTCATTCAAATAATAATTTATTAAGTGATAAGCAATA
>NW_012147412.1:1736614-1737979 GCF_000956105.1 Propithecus coquereli | reverse complement strand
GGTCAGTCCTTGGAGCAACAAATACAAATAACTGAAATGGAAAAACGATTTCTAAACAACTCCAAAACTAGTGAGATTGAATCCCCTATCTAGACCCAAAAAAAAAAAAAAAAAAAAATTCAATTTGTGAAAGTCATATATTAGAAGAATTACATAAACGTGTGCATTTATTTATTCTTCAATATCAGCATAGAAGTTCTCCTCTATGTATCTAGCGAGATAAGATATCAGACTTATAGCTTTTTAAAAAAAAGCTAGATTTGTTTAAATTAAGGAAAGGAGAGAAGAGATTAGCTCTCACAAAAATATCTAACTTGTTTGTGGCTGGTCTCAAAAGTTTAATTGCTAAAATTATACATAATCAGTTTAATCTGAAAATCTCACAAATTCATCATATTATTTTTACTGTAACAGTAGTTAGAAAATAGGTAAGAAAATCTCTTACGTTTAAAAATTGTGGATGTTTCATTAATGCATGATCATAGACAAAATAATAGCTCAGTGTCGCACAGAAGAAATAAAGGATATAAGCACCAATATTTGTTACAATCAGGAGACTAATAGTTTGTCGGAAGATATCATCCTCTGGCCACGTGGCTGGATATATGTACGGTGTAAAAAAATAATAATCTGCAACATTGAGTACAAGATCCATCTTAGCCCCTAAAAAATAAACACATGTAACAATTACTTACCATGTCTACTTTTTCTAAGCAAAAATTTTTCAGAAACTAGAAAGTTCCCGATTTAAGAACAATCACATGTGGTACAAGTCTTCTGATACCAGAATCCTCTGTATGCCATCTTTTAAGCCAGAGAGGACTTAAATATAATGTCTAGTCTAATCTCTTCATATCAGACACAGGGACAGGAAGTTTTTCTCTAAGGTCATTAAGCTATTAAGCCCAAATCCAATTCCACTTTAGTGTTCTTTCCTACTGCATCCTGTGGCAATATGACAAGTAGTAAAGATGGGAATGCAGGGTTTACTCTGTCAGCTACAAGTTTCAGCTCCATTTCTCTCCTTCAAGGATTCATATTTCAGAGATTTCTGTTTTAGCGCTGAGACCTAAGATAAATTCTCTAAAAGGTATCTATGCTGCCAACACAACCATAGAAATCAGGGAGTACCTGTTCTGGTGACATTCCCATTGACAGAACAAAGGGAGAAGTGTTTGTTTTGTTTTTAAAAAGAAGGCAGGGTCTGGCTCTGTTGCCAGGGCTACAGTGCAGTGGCCTCATCATAGCTCACTGCAACCCCAAACTCCTGTGCTCAAGCAATCCTCCTGCCTCAGCTTCCCAAGTAGCTGGAACTACAGGTGCGCGCCACCACACCTGGCTAGTTTTTCTATTTTTCTGTAGAGA
>NW_012147412.1:1720850-1732884 GCF_000956105.1 Propithecus coquereli | reverse complement strand
ACTAGGTAATTTGCATACAAAGATTAAAAAGATACAGTCTAAATTAGTTTTAAAGCTAAGGCGACTACAGAAACAAATAATTACATCAATATGACAAGTGCTGTAATAAAAATGTGTATGCAAATTCTATGAAATCAGAAAAGTCAACACAACTACCTCAGCTTACAGTAAAAGCCTTCCTAATGAATATGACATTAGATTTGGGCTTTGAAGGGCATCGCCAGAAAGAAAAGATTAGGGATAATACAAAAGGTATTAGTTCACCATTTTTTTAATGACTGAGTAGTACTACATGGTATACATATACCACATTTTATTAATCTACTCATGTATTGGTGAACTAATATCTCTTGTATTAACCTGGATGGAACTGGAGATGCTTTTTCTAAGTGAAGTATCACAGTAATGGAAAAACAAACACGTGTACTCACCATTAAATTGGAACTAGTTGATCAACACCTATGTACACATATGGAAATAACATTCATCGGAAATCAATCAGGTAGGAGGGGGAAGGAGGGGAGGAGTAAATTCACACCTAATGGGCAGGTAGAGTACACACTATCTGGGTGATGGGCACACTTACAACTTTGACTCAAATGGTACAAAAGCAATTCATGTAATCAAAACATTTGTACCCCTGTAATATTCTGAAAGAAGGAAAGGAAAGGAAAGGGGAAAGGGGAAAGGGGAAAGGGGAAAGGGAAAAGGGAAAGGGGAAAGGGAAAAGGAAAGGTTAGGGAGAGTATTTTAAATAGAAGTAGCAACTGCAAAGCATGGGTCACGGTATATTCATGGCTTACTGGGTGTGGCTGGTGAGTGCCAAACAGTGTGATAAAGGTGAGGCAGAGGGAAAAACATGTTAAGGGACAAACCAGATTAAGAGAAGATTAGTGTTAGACTATGAAGGGATCTGCTGCCCTACTAAGGAATTTGGACTTTCTCTCACACACAGTGGGGAGACACTGAAGATTTTTGAGCAGGAAAAAGATATAATTAGACCCATATTTCATAAAAACCATTCCATTAGAAATGTGAATAATGATGAGAAGCAGGGAGAGTAGTCTGGTTGCTCCTGTGGTAGACTAACCCAGAGAAAACGACAGCCTGATCTCAGGCAGTAGCAGTAAGAATAGCCACATTCATCAGAGGTTTATCAAGTAAAAACATCCACAGGACTTGCATAACCCACAGATACCAAAATATGAAAAAGTGAAAAATCTAGGATGACTGAGATTTTTGGCTTGTCTGAGTGGATGGTGGTGTCATTATAACTGAAATAAGGAATATTGGCAGAGCTAGTAGATGCTGGTGGGGTAGGATTGGGAGTGGGTAAGTAATGATGGTTTCAGTTTGGATCTTAAAATCCAATTACCTGTGATTCATCTGGGCTCCTAGATAAAAGAAGTAGGCCACATGTAAATACGAATCTGACATTCAAAAGCAAGCCTTGTATACAGGTAGTAGCTGAAGTCATAAAGATGAAGATTGTCAAAGGAGGCAGCATAGCAGGGGAAGTGCACTAAGTAAGTAATACCAGGGAACCTAAACATTTAATAATTGAAGAGGAGATTGTACACCACTAAAGGTTGCTAAGAGTTGACAGACTAATCTACACGTTACCTATAGTGCTACATAGCCCTAATTCAACACAGTACCCAGATACAGCCAAAAAGAACTCAAACGTTAGCAAGTAATCTTCTTCATTCAATCTTAAATATCAGGCGTAAGTAAAAACCTTAATCAGTCCCTAACTTAAAACAACTCTTTAATGTTGCTTTTCCCTGAAGACCATGCTAATTGTGTTAATTTGTATATTCCCTGCAACAGTAACACAGTGCCTGGAAGGGAGGAGGCATAGTACCTCAGTCAATCTAGAGGCAGTTTAGACACTGAAATTAAACCTGTTCTAAATGCAGAATTTTTAGTTTCCATTAATTCTATTTGTTGAATGTAGTAATTAGGTATTCATTAATATATTGCTGTAATTTCTGACATCTACCATAAAATCTTCTGAAATCAATACGTTCTCAACACTGCAATTAAATTTCTAGGTAAGTTTATATTCAAACCCACATCTGTAAAATGGAGATAACTAAGTAGTCTTTTGACACTATCTGACACACAAGAGGTACTCAATAAAAAGAGCTATTATTATTACTGTTATGGGAGCCAAAAATGAGTCAAAATTAATGTAAGACAAAAAAGGTCCCATTTGACTTTTCTTTGAAAAATAATTGATAGCAGCTAATATTAATATTTACTATATACTAGGTACTATAAATATTTTTCATATATTAACTCACTTAGCTCTTTCGAGAAACCTTAAGAGTTAGGGTACTAGTATTACTCTTACTTTACAGAAGAAGCTGGGCATAGAAAATTCAAGTAACTTGCCCAGAGTCATACAGTAAATAAATGCTGGAGCTAGGATTCAAACACACACGGACTGGTTGCAAAGTCCATGGACTTTCACCAACTTCTACTGCCTTTTCACCACTACCTCAACTCATCAACAATTTTTTAAAATTCTACAAGCTCACGTAATTTTGCATATAATTTTAAGGGGTTATAACTTCTCAATTAAGGGGCTCCACAGACACTAAGTACCACTGCTTGAAACACAAGCTGATATTTTATCTTTGCAGAAATAAAGAAAAGTTTTCTTAAAATACAGTTATCAATAGAACAATATTGGGCTTAGAACGACTGAGCCTATTATTACCTTTTTGCTTAACTTAAAAAGTATAGATAATAGCTAACATTTATTGAGAACCAGGTATTATTTTAAGCACTATAACCTCATTCTCACAACTGTATGAGGTGGCTACTTCTATAATTCCCACTTTATAGATAGGGAAATTGAGGTCAGGGTATTTAAATACTTTTTCAGTAACAAGTAACAGCTGCGATGTACATTCCAGAGCCTGTTCTCTTTGCTACTACATTATGTTATCTCTCAAGATGTTTTATGTGCAGATGGGGGAATTCTCAGTACCACTCCATCCTAATTACATTACATAATGAACGGAAAAGCACTCTACAAATGATCAGGGGTCATGTATTTATTATCTATTAGGTTTTTATCATTAAAACTTAAAAATGATAGTGACATAAACACAAGTAACCTCACAGTAGGTTTCGGCTAAAAATACCAGGCCACCACAAACTTTCCAGTTTGGAAACTTTATCTACTGAAGTAATGTTTTCCTCACCTATGCCACCTCCAAATCTACTCTGCTATAACATAGGGATGGCAGTATACATGAGTCTTCTTTTTACGATACTAAAGTAATAGATTATTTCCCATTCTCTTCTCCTCTGCTCAAACTCTAAATTGTTGTCCCTCCCTCCTAATTACAGTAACTGAGGCTTGCACCACAATGGTCAAGAGTTCAGATACCAACCAGTTCTTCAGCCTAACTCCTCTGCCCCTTAAAAAAACAGAACAAAACAAAAAAATCCCTCCAAAAACGAAGGAAAAAGTAAAGCATTAGTGTTTAGCAGCCAGACTTCCCTTGGATAACAGATCCGCAACAGCCAACATCAAACACTGCATTTTCCTCAAGCCCCTCCGTGTCTGTCGTCCAGACCTCCCCATCGAACCCGAAATCCCTCTTCTTGCCAATGGAAAGCCGCTCAGTCGGAGGTCTCAGTTCTGCCGCAACACTCAGCCAGCCCAGGCCAGCGTGCGTCCCCAACGCCCCGCACTCGCCCCGGCACAGCCCTCGCAGCAGCCTGTTCTTAGGATGCCCGCCTACGTGCCAATCCCTCCTAGCTGCCATCGCAGGGTCGGCTTCGCCTCAGCGTTGGCGACACGTGCCTAGTGCCTGGCATCTAGGAGGCATGCAACAACGCCTTGCCCTACGCTGAAACCAAAGGTCGGGGCGCGCCCTCAGCCTTCCCTACCTGGGCCGCATCTTGCTGATTTCCCTCCATCCCCTTTTCTTCCGCTCCTCCCCTGGCCCGCTCGGGGGTATTCCGCCTCCTTTCCCGGCCCGCCCGCAGTGCCTACCTGGTGGGGTCTGCAGTCGCCCCCAACGCCGCGGCTCGCCAGGCTACCACAGTAGGTTAGCGGTCCGCGGTGAGCTGGGCCGGGAGGGGCGGAACCACAGGCCCCGCGCAGGGCGGCAGGAGCGGCCAGCCAATGAGGGGCCGGCGGCATAAGCAGATATGACGGCGGATCGCGCGACCCGGCGGTGCGCGGCTCTCCGCGGTCACGTGGGCGCCGCGCGCTCGGCCACGCCCCCTTCACCTCACTGATCGAAGGTTGGGGCCAAGGACCCGATTAGGGTCCCGAGGAGGGGGAGGGTGGGCTTTCGGGTTGTGTGTGTTTGTTTGTTAAGTGGCACTGGTGTCTGTAGTTCAGAATTATACGAAGCAGGTTTACAGTATTTATGCAAACAGTCCTAAAATGGTGCTCTCTCTGGTGACATTTCCTCCGCAAATGTCGGAGGCATTCTCCCCTTCAGCTTAGGGAGGTTTCAACATGCGTGGGACGGTTGCTGACACTTTCAACCCACATGCTGCAGCTTCTGTAACATTGACTGGCTTGAATCTGGAGGAACCGGTTTACGGAGATTGTTAAATGGTGACAAAGTGAGGATAAAGATGGACAGAGACCTTTTTATAGTGATAGTTGTTAAAAAAAAAAAAAAGCTGCCACAAATTTAGTTTAAAGCTCAAATTGGCTTTTATTTGCAATTCTTGAATCAGGGCAGCATCCCATTCCATGAAATAGAATAAGGGCTCCCATGACCTGAGCAGAGGAAGCTGGCTTTATAGGCAGAGAAGGGCTGAAGAATGCAGAAATAGTTGTTTCAAAGTTACTTTCCTTATAGGGTTAAAACAGATGGGACTGACTAGTCATGCCGGCTCAGGTAAACTGGGCCCCTTCTGTTTGGTTGCTGTGAATCTCCTGTTTTTTGGAAAACTGGCTGATTTCAAAGTAGCTTCCTTAAGTGGCATTTAGCACGAATGACTCATTCTATTATAATTTGATCTGGTCTGCTGGGGTTTAACACAGTAGCCTAGTTCAAAGACAATGGCTTGCCATAAATTTCATTTAACAAGATAAGGCAAATCTATGCAGAGTAAACAGGAATGTCTGTTTGCTTAGGTGTGCCGGTGTGTAGTTTTTATTTTTTTATGGCAGTTAGCTTTTTCAAACATGAACTACGATGGTCACACTTGTAAATCAACCTTCCTGGGAGCCTCAAGTGTTGTGGTTCTGAAAGTGGGGTCTTCCAGCCAGCAGCGTCAGCATCATCTAGGAATTTACCAGAAATGAAAATTCTCTGGATCCACCTTAGACATTCCAGATCAGAAATACTGGGAGGCCCCAGTATCTGTGTTTTACCAAGCCCTGGAGTAAGAGCCACTGCTCTAGTAAACTGGGCCAATAAGAAGAAAATCTGACCAGTCGTTCACTTTTGCTCCTTCCAAAGTGATAAATAAAAAATACCAGAAAGTAAGAGATGTCTAAGTTCGGGAAAGATAATTTCTATTTCCTTGTAGAACTATCAGAAGTGCTACAGTATAAGGAGAGAATTTATTAGATTCCACTTATTAGAGCAGTCTATATGAGTATTGTTTTAAATATCTGTTGCTTGTGTCCTACTTTTTAAACCACATTTTTTCTCTTTTGTTTCCATTGTTATTTCATCCCATAATTTTTGACACTAAGATTTTTACATTCATTTCTAGGGAAAATAAAAATGTGGCTTAAAAGATATTTACCTCGTATAAGGGTTCCACATTTGTGGCTGCTGTAAGATAAATCTTGCCTGTGTGGTTTGTTTAGTCCACAACTATTTTTTTCCCTGTATCAATGGAAAAGTACTCAAACTATAAATTAATATGAAGAGTTTGATTCTGAGCCAAATGAGTGTGACCATGGTTTGGAGAGCCACACCCAGGAAACCTTGAGCAAATGGTCCCACTGTGGTTTGGTTACAGTTTGGTTTTATACATTTTAGGGAGACAGGAATTATGTGTAAAATCATAAATCAATACATGGAAGGCATACATTGGTTTGTCCCGAAAAAGCAGGACATCTGGGGGTTGGGGGGGATAAGTATTGTAGGTTATAGGTATATTTAAAGATTGTTTGATTTATAACTGGTTAAAGAAATGAAGCGTTGTCTTAAGGCTTGGAATGTTTTAAGTTATGATAAAGATGTCTGTTAATCAGAGACAAGCCACCAGACATTTACTAAAACTCAAGTGATCTGTTAAATAAATGGATGACTTGCAGGTGTGGTTTAAGCTTTGTCTTGCATGGCTTTAGGCCTGTTAATGATTTAGTATCTTATTGTTATAAAGAATAACTCCAAAAGGGAGGAGGTATAACTAGGCAGGGCTGACCTCCCTTCTCCTCATGGCCAGTAACTCAGCTTTAAGGTTTTTCTAGGGTTCACTTGGCCAAGAGGGGGTCCATTCAGTTGTCTGGGAGGCTTAAGATTTTATTTTAGTTAACACAGGTTAAATTTTATGGGAGGCCATTGTTTTAGAGTGATCTCCTTTCCTGGACTCCAACAGACCAGACCAAACCAAAAGGGAGTGACTCATGCAAAGTTCCACATAATTACACTGAAACTTTAAAGAAATAGGTAGATCCCCAAACAGACCAATGTTTCCTAGAAAAGGGAGATTCACAGCAACCAATGCAAAAGAGCTCAGTCAATCTGAGTCATCAAAATAAGGAAGTCTCTTCTGCTCTAACCCTTGCAAAAAAAGTGACAGAAGTAACCTGATGTTAAGCAATTTACTTTTTTCTATTGTTCTGTTTTTTTGTTATTATTGTTACCACCTTACAAAAAACAAAACATTCTGTCATGGCCGGCAGAGCAGGAATTCTGTTTTATAGAATGCAGTGTTGCCCGATTCTACAAATGCAAATAAAAGCCAATTAGATCTTTAAATTTGTAATTCTGTCTTTTGATATCCCCTTTACCTTGAATTAATTGCACATTAAAAAAAATTGCAGACTTCTCTTGCAACACTGGAAAATATGACAACATTGAGTCTAGTTTCCTGCATGGGAGTAGGTACCTGAAGCCAAGTTGGCATTCCCTTTTAAATAGCTCATGTGCCTTTCAGTTTGGTAGAACCACCACAGCTCTTTATGGTCTTCCCAAAGTAGCTAAGTTATGCTATTTCCTTGGTTACTGCAGGTGTTTGAGTGTGTGCTTTCTGACCTATCATCTTGATATTTGGAAAGAAAAGCCACTTTGCCTATTAAGTAAATAATAGACATAAATAACAAGTGATAGAAATAAAGTATTTTTAAGGGGAAAATACATCATGATCCAATCTGCCTTTACCAAGACATTTCTGGTAGTTAAACTTCAAATGTGCATGGGATATTGCAGGGGTGGAGAATCTTTTCATGTTGAAAGGCCACATTAATTTAGCTGTAATCAAATAAGGGTGCATTCAAGAAACTTCAATTAGATATACTGAAAAATGTACATTATTTTGTAAAAATCTAACTACTGCATACCTAATAATTTCAAAAAATGAAAACTATTTGTCAAATCCCAATCACCAATGTGATGATATTAGGAGGTAGGGCCTTTGATAGGTGATCGATCATGAGGGCAGAATCTTATGAATAGCATTAGTGCCCCTGTAAAAGAGGCCCCAGAGAGCTGCCTTGCTCCTTCTACCATGTGAGACACAACAAAAAGACAACCATCCATGAGCAAAAGTCAAGCCCTTACCAGATATCAAATCTGCCAGCACCTCGATCTTGGACTTCCCAGCCTCCAGAACTATGAGAAACAAATCTGTGCTGTTTATGAGCTGTTTCATCTATGGTATTTTTAGCAGCCTGGAAGGACTAAGAGAGCCAGAATTATGAATTTTTCTATCTAGCTGGTGGATATATTGGCCTTGTGTAAGTGTTGGGCCCCGTTCCCTCTAATTCTTTTGGATGGTCTCCACCTCCCTCCCCCGCCCCAGCCTTAGGTTCATCAGTACTAAAGGAGGACCCCGTGCAGATCTCTGGGATTCTCTCTCTTTGCAGCTCTCTCCTCACCAGTACTCTGCCAATGAACTTTAGCTGCCTTGGTTTCTCGATAGTTTCAGCTCTGTCTCCTCAGTTCAGAGAGTCTACTGGCCTCCACTTTAGTTCTCTTTCCCTGCATTGTAGCCTAGAAACTCTATCAGAGCAATAAACTGTAGCAAAAATTTGGGGGCTCATTTGTTTCTCTTTTCGCAGATAATGCTGTCCTTCGTTGCCTGATGTCCAATATCTTGAAAGCTATTTTTTAACTGTATTTTTGTTGTTTCTGTTGTTTAGGGCAGGAGGGTAAATCTCATCCCTATTATTCCATCTTGTCCAACTGCAGAAGTCAGAATTAATACTCTAAGCACTTTCCTATACTATCTTCTACAGTATGAAAAAAGTACATACATATTTCAAAAATATATGGCCATCTTTATTGCCATCTGTGGGGCCCTGATCCCATGTTACGGGGTTGCAGGCAGAAACGGAAGGAGAATTTTTCATAAAGACCTCTGTGAATTACAGAAGTAGAAGCACTGTTGCTTCAGGGCCATGTGGTGACAAAATGAGACACATGGTGAGAAGTGAGGCAATCTCTTCATTTCTTCATAGAACACAGTCTGACAGCAGTGCATCGAGGACTGACGGGCATGCTGGGCCATTTAAAAAACTTTTAGTCTATTTTTATCAAAGATGTATGTCATTTAACAATACAAGTAATATATAATAGCTCATAAAGGAAATAAAAGCAGTGCCTACCTCCTAAACCTGCTCTGCAGAGGCAACTATTTTTTACAATTCTAGCTATATATTCTGCCATTTACTTCTATTAAAACAAACAAAAAATAATCATCCTTGCTGTGCTGTTTGGGTATTTGTATGCTTTTTCACTCTGGAGCCCTGGGATTGAGAGTCTGGGCCAGGAACAATGCTCTTACAGAAACCTGGTGATGTGACTCCCTTAGCAACAGCAGAGCACAGGGTTGTTCACGTGTACATATGAGGCACACCCCAAAATCCCTAAAATAACTGAGGGAGGCTTTGTGTGGGACTATTGGGTAAAGGAGCAATTCATCTGTGATACTTGAGCTATTAGTGTTGATGTGTTGTCATTCATGACCATGGGCTGATGGGGCCTGGGGAAATTTGGGTTATAAATGCAAAATATGTGCCAAAACAGGACAGAACACAGAGAGGGTATTGACTTGCTCTCTTTAAGGGAGTCAAACAAATTTCACAGCTCAAGCTAAGACCTGAAGGAGAAAAGGGAGTTCACAGGGTCAGGTGATAAGAATAGGTGATGGGAACTGCCTTTGTATGGATGACAAAAATGAAAGAAGAGAGGATGTTCTACAATGTGAGAATAGTACTGTAAAGCTAAGAATCGTTGTATAAATGAGGCACGAGAATGAATGATTTGTATTTGTCGGAATTCTCTGAGACCTGGGATGAATTTCTCCATAGGGAAATTTAGTTTGCTTCAGCTAGTCCTCTGGGGATACTTCTAATCCAAGATCACTCTAAATTTAAATTCTCATTTTGAGATTTCTAATACCACAAGACGGCAAGAATTTGGCCTCTAACATGTATAAGGGCTGGTTTTCAGTTTAAATTCTTGTCAGTGATTTTTATCCCTTTGCTTAATACCAATATTTGAGCTTATTTAGTTAGTTAGTTTCATAGTCCCCTGGGGCCAGAGGCATTCTTTACATATTCTGGATGTATAATTTACCAATTTTATATATTGCTGATACATTCTCCCAAACTATAGTTTGAATTTTCTTTGTCTTAATGGCATCTTTTAATAATATCTTTTGTTAGATTTGTTACTATTTGTTTTTTTATGTTTATTTTAAAGGATAAGATTCTTAATTTTAATGTAGTCAAATTTTCAATCTTTTATAGTTGGTTCTCTTTGAATCTTACTTAAGAAATCTTTGCATATCCTAAAGTCACAAAGACATTCTATTATCTTATTAAAAACTTTGTCTTATTTTTGCATTTATGTCTACAATCCACTTGGAGTTGATTTTTATGTACAGTGTGAGGTAAGGATCAACATCCATTTTTCCTCCTTGCCTATCCAATCAACCCAACACCATTGACTGAAAAACTGTTATTCATCACTTTGCAGTGACATTTTTGTCAACAATCCAAGTGTCCATATATATATGAGGTCTGTTTCTGGAATCTATTTAGTTGCTTTTTCTAGCTATTCTTGTACCAGTACCACATTGTCTTCATTCCAGAAGTTTTATAACAGGACTTGATATCCAATAGAATCAGCCCTTCGACTTTGCTCTTCTGTTTAAAGATCATCTTGGCTCTTGTGGCTCTTTCCAATTCCATATAAATTTTATAATCAGATTGTCAGTTTCCACAAGAAAATCCTTCAAGCATTTTGACTGTGATTGTCTTGAGTCTGTAGATTGATACGGAGTATCTGGAAAGAGGCTGACTAATGACCTACAGAATAGGACATTTTGGTGACCTAATTATTGAAGCTGCCTCAGCAATGAATGATGTGTCAATTCACACGTTCACTCTGAGTTTACCCTTAGACCTGGTTGTTACCAATTCTCCAATCTTATTCCTTCCAAATCCCTGACAATATGGCCAAAGCATTAGCCCTTGCCCATGAATCTAAATAGACATGTATATATCTTTCCATTCCTCTTTCTGGGCAAATGAACAACTAAATACACTGTTTATGCTAGCTCCTTTTGTCATTGCCATTCAAGGCCACTCTGAGTATAGCTATAATGCGATAGCCATCCACTTCTAGCTGATGGCAGATTGTTATGCAGAATAATCTGTAAACTAGTCCCCAGTTTTTTCTTCCTCAGTCAACTGGAGATAGGGGTGAGATGAAGGAGAGGTGACTGTTTATCAGGAGTAATTGCCACTTCCAGCTGCTCAAGCTAAACATTGAAAACCAAATCTCTGGTATGTTTATCCTTATCAATAAATCCCTACCCGGTCTAGTGCTCTTATAATTCATTTCCAGATTTCTCTCCATATAAATTGGCAAAATATTGCAATCCTTTTGGTATATAAATTATCTCTTCCTAGGTTAGTCATTGTATACATCCCCCTAGAGAAGGGGTTGGCAAACAATGGCTCGTGAGCTAACTACCTGTTTTCATAAACAAAATTTTATCAAAAATCAACCCTGCCCACTTACTCGTTTACGTATTGTTTATATCTGCTTTTGCACTACAACATTTTGGGTGGTTATGACAGAGACTATATGGCTTGGAAGCCTAAAACATTTGCAGTGTGTTCCTGTAAGCAAAAATTTGCCACCCCCTGCTCTAGTTATAGGTTGAGATGCTATGAGAGATGGTGAGAGTGCATTTAATGAGCACTTCGACTGCGAACCTTATAGGGCCGTCAGGCATGGGAGGCTAAGCTCAGATGGGAGGGATTGGCTGCTCCTGCCGGAAGGGAGGAATTCAGATGTTCAGATTTCTCAGTTTCATTGGAATTCACATAAATGTCATCATCTCAATATTCAGGATCCTGCTCTTTTTATCTGAATGTCCTAATTTTTACATAAGAGACTTGACAAGGCTATAAACACAGTTTATGCCGTAATTCTGTAACCCTCAGTATCACATTTTAAATCTGTTTTTTTTTTCCAGACATATCAACCCCTGAGACTATAAGAGATAAGAGATTTTTTTCGAGGGACTCCGAAGGGAACCAGAAGTTCTCTGGTTCTCTAAAGGTACTTTGAATCAGGATCTTAAAGCCCTGAGCTTATCATTTTTCTTCTCCAGGACCGTCTGAAGCAGATAACCCCCCCTTACAGTCATCGCAGTCCTCATGTCAGTGATTGCCAGGGGTTGGGGAAGGGGGAAATGGGGAATGACTGCTTAATGGGTGGTACATAGTTGCCTTTGGAGTGATAAAAATATTTTGGAACTAGATAAAGGTGGTGATTTCACAACATTGTGAATATACTAAATATCACTGAATTATACACTTTAAAATGATTAATTTTATGTTTTATGAATATTA
>NW_012147412.1:1716703-1717430 GCF_000956105.1 Propithecus coquereli | reverse complement strand
AATTGAAGAGAGGAACAGATAATTCAACAATAATAGTTGGAGACTTCCATATCTTACTTTCAATAATAGTTAGAACAACTAGGCAGAAGACAAACGAGAAAATAGAAGGCAACACTACAAACAAACAGACTTAACAGATATATATAGATCACTCCACAAAATATGGCAGAATGTACATTATTCTCAAATGCACACAGAATGTTTTCCACCCTTGACCATATAATAGGCCATATGACAATCCTCAATAAATGTTAAAAGATTTAAATTATATGAAGTGTGTTCTACCACAATGGAATGAAATTAGACATCAACAACAGAAGGAAATGTGGGAAACTTACTAATATGTGAAAATTAACACACTCCTAAATTACAAACAAGTTAAGGAAGAAATCAGAAAACAAATTATAAAATACCTTGAGATAGTGGGGGGAAAAAAAACCACAGCATACCAAAACTTGTTGGGATGAAGCTAAAGCAGTATTTTGAGGAAAAATATAACTATAAATGTCTATATTATAAAAGAAGAAAGATCTTATATCAATAACTTTGTCTTCCACCTTAAACTAAAAAAAAAAAAGATGAGCAAACTCATCCACACACAAGCAAAAGGAAGGAAATAACCAAGATTAGAGCAGACATATGTGAAATAGAGAATGGGAAAATAATAGAGAAAATCACTGAAACCAAGAGTTGGGTCTTTGAAAAGTTCAGCAAATTAAGAAAATTT
>NW_012147412.1:1714121-1716653 GCF_000956105.1 Propithecus coquereli | reverse complement strand
TTCAAGACCAGCCTGGGCAACACAGCAAGACCCCATCTCTACAAAAAATTAAAAAAAAATTAGTTAGGCATGGTGGTGTATGCCTGTAGTCCTAGCTGCTAGGGAGGCTGAACCAGGAGGATCGCTTGAGCATGGGAGTTGGAGGTTGCAGTGAGCTGTGATCATATCATTGCACTCCAGTCTGGGCAACAGAGCAAGACCCTGTCTCACAAAAATAAAAAAGAAAAATATAATACTGATTAAGTCATGGTAGGATGGGAGAGATGAAAATAAGAACACCCTTCCTAGGTGAGAGAGATGGCAGAGCTTGTTATGCTTCCAGAAAAGAAGTTGATTAAAATATTGTCCCTTTTTTTTTTTTTTTTTGGCCTAGACAGTGCATCCACCAATCTGGAGCACTTGGTGATGTGATAATGAAAGTTCATGGTGTTGGAAGGCTGGCTTTTTCTTGCAGACTGTAGTAAAAAGCTGAAAGAAAAAGAGAGAGAGAGAGGGAGAGAGGCTTGGCCTCCAAGCAAAGGCATGAATGCATGAATACCAGGGGGCGGGGATCTTTAGGAGGCATGTTAGCAGCCACCTACCAACACCGTGAAAGGACAGTGCTCTTCCCCACCTTCCTACCCCTCCTAACTTTGAAGTGTTAGGAGTACATGTGTACGTGTGCATGTGTGTCCCATGCCAAGAGTATTAATAACAATGCTTCCTATTATAAAGTACACTCAATGGGGAATTTGGAGAAATGTTAGCAACATAGTAGTGACTCATTCATACTCACAGGTGATGCTTTTGAGTTGAGATCTGAGGGCTTAAGGACTGAACACAACCCATTAACACTTGTTTCTCTCCCAGAATAAAATCAGTGTGCCACTAAGTATGGATTTAAAGAATTTACAGTGTGAGGCGACACACCAGGTCTGGCAAATATGATTGCCTAATGCCTAAGGCAATATCGAAATTCAAGTTCCAACGTTTATAGGAAGTAGACTGCTGAACTAGCACAATCTTCTATAGGACATTCCTTTTCCGGGGGGTGCCTCTCGGACATAGACTTGAAGGACACTGTCAAGGAAATTCTTCCCAAAAGGGAGAAACTGGAGTGGTACTATTAGATGACCAGATTATTCCACTGTCATAAAGTTAAGTCAATAAATTGATGATCACAAGTTTCTCTTGTCTTATTATTTAAATTAGTATCCATGTCCTGAAGAAGATGATATATGCTCTGTACTAGTGTCCCTGTATGTTTGCTATTTACCTATTTTCCTTTGACCATTGATATTTGTGCTTTGTATATTTGGGGATTTGTAATGTATTTCTTAGGCTGAAGAACTGTAAGAGGCTATGTGGTTAACAGATCAAGAGAAAAATGGATGTCTCCCAGAGAATCGGGATTCATAGATTACTCGGGGAGTTTGAGGAATTTTATATCTGTTATGTGCACATTGCACAGACAACAAGGAGATTGTAATGGATACTTTGGGGCTTTCTGCAAAGCACCCCGACTCCATTTTATGCAATGTGATACTGGCCTAATCACAGTAAAGCCAGGTCTGAAACACTGGACTTTATCACAAGGATGTATGTTCTTTTTTGGCTAAAGATATACTCTGTTTTTATCTTTTCCTGATTCTCACATAAATTAGTCCTGGATGTTTTTTAAAGGTTCATTGAGCTAGGTTTTTATATAGCTACAGCTTCAGAAAGCCAACTAGAAAGCAATGTTGTTTAGATTAGGCTGGCTCCTGTAAGTCACTGAAATTTCTGTCCCAAAAAGAAGGTCAGTGCTCTTTGAACCTCATGTGCCCAGTTCCATACAATCCACTGCCAATGAAATAAAGCCCTTGGTTACCTTATTCTTCAATTTTACACACTGTAGAATACTTAGTACTGTATCGTAGAATAAGTAATAAATATCTGTTGTATGGGCAAATGAAGAATAATATAGTTATATGAAATGACAGATTCATTTATTGTAACTCTATCTCACTATATCCCTGTACTATATTCAGTCTGATCCTGTACAAGTGTCAGCTCTCATATCAAAGGTGTCACTTGTGGGCATTGATGAGAGACTTTCTTTTCTAATATCACTACTGTGTGGCTCACAGAAGGATTGGAGAGAGAAAGAAAGGGGAAGAAAGAATATTTGAAAAAATTATGGCTCAAAACTGCCCCAATTTGATTAAAAACATTAATCTACATATCCAAGGGGCTTAATGAACTCTACGTAGGATTAATGCAAAGAGATTCACAGCAGGACACCTCATAACCAGACTGTCAAATGCCAAAGACAGAGAATCTTGAAAATAGCAAAAGAGAAAGAACTCATCATTTATGAAGCATCATCAATAATATTAACAACTGATTTCTCACCAGAAAACACGGTAGCCTGAAAACAGCAGTAGGACATAGTCAAAGTGCTTAAAGCAAAAAGAACTTCAACCAAGAATTCTATCTCCAGCAAAACCATGCTTCCAAAATGAGGAAGAAATTAAGACATTCCCAGATCAACAAAAACTGAGAAAAAGCTCT
>NW_012147412.1:1708382-1712281 GCF_000956105.1 Propithecus coquereli | reverse complement strand
TTTAAAGAATTAACACCAATTCTTCACAAACTCTTTCAGAAAAATAGAAGAGAAGAGAACACTTCACAACTCATTTTTTAGGCTGATGTTATCCTGATACCAAAACAAAGACATCACAAAAAAATAAAACTACAGAGCAATATCCCTTATGAATATGAAAGCAAAAATCCTCAACAAAATAGTAGTAAATTAAATTCAACAGCATATAAAAAGATCACGATCAGGTGGGGTTTAGTCCAAGAATACAAGATTGGTATAATTCTGATAATAAATGAAATGTGCCTTTTTTATATTAAAAAAAGAACAAAAAACACATGATCATCTCACTAGAAAAAGAGAAAGAACTAAAAAAAAACCAAAAATGCTTTCATGATAAAAACAATCAACGCATGAGGAATAAAAGGATGCTGCCTCAACCTGATAAAAGTCATCTATGAAAAACCCACAGCTAACTTCACACTTAATTTTGAAAGACTGAATGTTTTTACTCTAAGATCACAAACAAGACAAGGATATTTGCTCTAACCACTTGTACTCAATATTGGACTGGAGGTTCTAGCCAAGATAATTAAGCAAGAAGAAATAAAAGACATCCAGATGACTTGAAAAAGAACTGAAACTGTCTTTAGACTCAGATAGTATTATCTAGTAAATAGAAAAGCCTAAGGAATCTACAAAAATACTATTAGAACGAATAAACAAGTATAGCAAAGCTACAGGATACAAGACCAATATTCAAAACCCAATTGCATTTCTATATGCTAGCAATCCAAAAAATAGAATTCAGAAAACGATTTCATTTATAATGACATCAAAACAATAAAATACTTAAGAATGCATTTAACAGAAGAAGTGCAAGATTTTCCCACTTAAAACTACAAAACATCATTGAGAAAAATTCAAGAAGACTTAAATAAATGGAAAAATCTGTATTCTTGGATTAGAAGACTTAATATTAAGATGGCAGTATGCAACAAATTGATCTATAGATTCAATGCAATATTGATATCTTCTAGCTGAATGTTTTGCAGAAGTTGACAAGCTGAAGCTAAAATTTACATGGAAATGCAAGGGACCCCAGAGTAGCCAAAACAAACTTTAAAAAAATGAAGTTGAAGACCTTGCCCTTTCAAATTTCAGCACTCACTATAAAGCTACAGCACTCAAGACTATGTGGTCTTGTTAGACATAAAGACGGATATATGGATCAATGGAATAGAATTGAGTGTCCAAAAATAAACTTGCCCATTTATGGTCAATTGATTTTCAAGAAGTGTGCCAAGGCAATTAAATTAATTAGGAAAAATAGTCTTTTAAACAAGTGGTGGTGGGTCAACTGGATATCCTCATGCAAATAAATGAAGTTAGACTCCTACCTCATATGAGATACAAAAATTAACTTAAAATGGATAATAAACCTAAATGTAAGAGCTAAAACTGTACAAATTTTAGAAGAAAACATAGACATAAATCTTTGTTATCTTGGATTAGGCAAGAGTGTCTTGGATGTGACACCAAAAGCACAAGCATAGTAAGGAAAATAAATAGATAAATTTGTCTCCATCGATATTCAAGAGCCAAGATAACCCATAGAATTGGAGAAAATATGTGAAAATTATATGTCTGATAAGGGTTTTAATTTATATCAAGAATATAGAAAGAATTCTTGCAACTCAATAAAAAAGGAAAAATCATCCATTTTTAAAACTAGGCAAATGATTTGAATCAACATTTCTTTAAAGAAGATATGGATAGGACAGTCAGCACATGAAAAGATGCTTAACCTGAGTCATCAGAGAAATGCTAAACAAAAGCACAAAGAGATACTGCTTCACACCCACTAGGTGGGCTATAATCAAAAAGACATAACAACAAGTATTGACAAGGATGTGGAAAAATTGGAACTCTCATACATGGCTGATGGGAATGTAAAATGGTGTATCTGCTTTGGAACATAGTGGCAGTTTCTTAAAATGGTAAACACAGAATTACTATGTTACCCTATAATTCTACTCCTAGGATATGTCCAAGAGAATTGAAAATATAGCTCCACACACAAACTTGCACGTGAATGTTCACAGCAACATTATTTATAATATCCAAAGAGTAGAAGCAACTCTAATGTCTATCAACTCATGACTGGATAAACAAATTGAGGTATATCCATCCATATAATGGAATATTATTTGACCATAAAAAGGAATGAAGTATGGATCCATTCTACAGTATGGATGAATTCCGAAAACATTATGAAGCTAGGCATAAAAAGCCACATATCATATGATTCCGTTTATATGAGGTGCCCAGAATAGGAAAACCTATAGAGACAGAAAGTAGATAGTGTTTCCCAGGGGCTGGAGGGCAGGGAGGTTAGAGAAGGTTTGCCAATGTGTATGGGGTCTCTTTTGGGGGTGACGAAATGTTTTGAAATTAGATAGTGGTAATGGCTGCATAACTCTGTGAATAAACTGAAAACTACTGAAGTGTACACTTTAAGAAGGTTAATTTTATGATAAGTGTATTATACTTCAACATAAAATATGTGAAAAATTCAAACTATATAGCACATGTGATACATGTAATAACAAAAATATATCCAAAGTACAGAGGTGTTCCATGGGTGAATGATAATTCTATAGGGAGGAAGGTCTCAGATAAAATGCAGAAAGGAGGTCACACCTGAACAAGTTTTTGAATAATAAATTATCAGACACAAGAGGGTTTCAGATATGGATCTATGTCAGGAGTTATTGCAGATATATTAATATGTTTGACAAGATTGAGTAATCTATTATTCTTCCTTTTCCCTTTTATATCTAGAGTCAAGAATGACTCCCATGTTTAGGTTTGGTTGCTTGGATTAATAGTGAAGTCACCACTCTACAAAGGGACAATAGCAGGAAGAGCAGGTTTGTCAGGGAGGATGATGAGTTTAATTTGGGGCATGTTCTTAAGGGCATCCTGAGTCAAAACATCTACTAAGCAATTGGATTTATAGGTCTAAGGCTGAGAAAAGATGATATCAGGACCAGACATGTAAATTTATGGACCATAAACATATATGGAGTGGTAGAGACTGTGACAAACTAGAAATTGCAAATCCTATTTAAGGCATTAAATTAAAAACAAACAAAATGCCCTTTTTTCTGGGTACTGCATTTGTCCCATAGCCAACTGTTTATGAGTTCTGATAAAACTGATCGTTCAAAACAAAAAAGTAGATGAAATGTTTCAGGACAGCACCTAGAGTAAAAAGAAAAGGTATTTTTTAATAGAAATGTAGGAGGTTTGGAAATTTAAGGGTTGAGCTGAGGAAAAGGATCCAGACTCAGAAGGAGAAATGGGAGGTGGGAAGGCCAGGAGAGTATGGTTTCACAGAAAGCAAAGGCTGGAGAGTGTTTCAACAATGAAGTTGTGATGAACAATGCCAAGTGCGGTGAAGTGAATTAATATAAGGCTGAAAAGTGAGTTATTAATGGCTAAAGGGGACGGTGAGTGGAATGGCAGAAGAGAGATGAGAGTGTGTTCCTGCAAGGCAAGGAAGAAGAGTTAGTTGGTTAGTGTAGATAATTCATTAGAGGAGAGAAAGAGGGAGAGAGAGAGCGATTAGGAGGGAGAGAGAAGGAAGGAAGGAGAGATAAAGGGAATGTGTATATGTACGCTGGTGCGTGCAAGAAAGGAATCTAAGTTAAGAAAAATTTAAAAGGTAACCGGATCTCTATATTGTCACAATGTTCTGCAGCCATCGCCCTTACCTACACATTTATAGAACCATTTAGTCATCCTGGATGGAAACTCTGTACTCGTTAAACTATAACTACCCATTCCCTCATGCTCCCAGCCTCTGATAACCTCTGTTTTACTTTCTGTCTCTACGAATTTGCTATTTTAGGTGCCTC
>NW_012147412.1:1702549-1706667 GCF_000956105.1 Propithecus coquereli | reverse complement strand
GATTTTGGAGCTTAGCTGGTTTATTGTTGTCAGGGTAGCCACAACAGTCTCTTGTGACTCAAAATTGGAAGGCCCAGAACTTGAGTTTTGATGGCCTCTAATGGATAGGAGAAAAGTTCTGGATCCCAAAGAGGGTGGGAAGTAGAATCCAAGATTCCAGCCTAAGCCAGAACTCTAAAAAGAGTTGAGGTAGAAACTAACCACTCAAAGGCAGACTTATCTGTTTGGGCTTGGCTCTAGGATAAAGAGGGGGGAAAAAAAGAAAGAAAGAATTTCCTTGGATAACCTTGAATGACAAGCCCACATTCATGTTGGTTTGGTGACAAAATTCATGCTACCTACATGATCTGAATACCAGCATGCCAGTATTTCATTCTAAAGTAGCCTCAGGCTGGTATTGCCCCTATATGCCTAGCAGAGGCTAAGCAAATATTCCCTGTAGAATTCATTTAAAACATAGATTTCAGCTGTTTGTGTACCTAGAACAGCCATGACTCATGTATGGTCTTAAAGTATGTAGCACTCCAAAGCATTGGATGCTGGAGAAAATGACTGTGTGTTTGCCCTTTGTACATCCACTGGCCCCAGCAAGCTGCTTCCTCTCATCACTTCCCTAAAAACAGGCTCAGGTGTGCTCTTACAGAAGAAGAGGTAGAGCTGAGCTGCATACAGTGGTTTGTTAAGATTGGTGGAAGGTTCCTCACTGAATAAGCTACCCTGCCTGTTTTGTGCGTGTCATCGGCATGACAAGACCAGTGAGAATTTCCACTTGATTTGTGATCCCAGGGTCACGTTCCTTTTCATTAAAGTATGCCTGAGGAGGCCAAAAATAAGTTCTGAGAAATACGAAAGGTCTTCGTGGGCACCACCCAGATTGAGATCTTCCAGACTGATCTGGTGCTTGGCCAAGTCAATCAGCCATTTCATCAAGTTCTGGTAACGTATGCGTGTTGACTACAAGTGCTAACCTGGGACAGATTGGTGTGATCACCAGCAGAGAAAGAGGCAAACTGACACTTTTCATATGGCTCATATGAAAGATGTCAATGGCAATAGCTTTGCCACCAGGGCTTTTCAACATATTCATCATCAGAGAAGACAACAGACAATGGATTTCCCTGCCCCAGAGAAAGGGCACTTGCTTCACCTTTGCTGATGACAGTGACAAGGACTATTAGCCAAACAGAGCAGTAGGTGAAATGATCTCTAGATGAGAGAAGTAGAGAACTCCTTGTGGCTCATTAAAGAGATAATAGCATGGAGACTAAAAACAAAAGCAAAACATTGTTTTTAGAGAATTTCCGCCATAGAAAGATATACTCATAATTTTTTGTTTTGTTTTGTTTTTTGAGACAGGGTCTCCCTTTGCCACCCAGGCTGGAGTGCAGTGATGTGAACACAGCTCACTGAAGCCTCAAACTCCTGGGCTCAAGCAATCCTCTTGTCTCAGCCTCCCAAGTAGCTAGGAGTACAGGCACATGCCACCACACCTGGCTAATTCTTTTTATGGATCTCACTATGTTGTCTAAGCTGGTCTCAAACTCTGGGGCTCAAGTGATCCTCCCACCTCCGCCTCCAAAAGTGCTGGGATTACAGGCATAAGCCACCATGCCCAGTTAATTTTTCTATTTTTTTGTAGAGACAGGGTTTCCCTCTTGCACATGCTGGTCTCGAACTCCCAACCTCAAGCAATCCTCCTGCCTCTGCCCCCCAAAGTGCTGGGATTACAGGCGTGAACCACCACACCTGGCCTATTTTTATTAAGATTATTCACGTATATAAGTACCTTTTATTCATTATTTTGTGTAATTAATTTTATTTATTATTTTTAAAAAACCACAAATCTTGTTTTAGGGCGAGTGTTCTAAATCTTTGTCAGAAAGACTTCACTGAATACAACATTGTTCTCTTTCTCGGAAGACAAAATGTCAAATAGGTCCATCTAGTGGTGAAGCAGAGAATCTCAACTGCAGAAATAACTGCAACTAAAGGAATGCACTAGGATCTAAGGTTTTATTCAAAAATAGCCGATTCATAAACCATATATACAAATGGAAACAAGTCTTCATTAATCAAGTGAAGACCTCTTTGCTTCTGGAAGCATGGTAAAATTCTTCAATTTCTCTGTAACTTGCTGAAAGATTAAAAGTCAACTGCAGGCAATTTGTGAGGTCCCAGCCTTCTTTATCTCCATCGCTTTAACCTCTTGTTGGGTAAAGTCTTTGGATATATTGATTGCCGTTAATATTTAGCCACCATGTTTAGTTTAAAATGATTTATCTGACAACTGACTTTTTTTTCCCAATTAGGTTAAAAAAAATCAGTATATATACTTCTTATTTATGTTTGAATCTTGGTATTTTATAAATTTGCCTGAAATCTAACAGCAATCCCAGATGGCACATAACCTTTGTGGAGATCTACTTTAGACACTGACTGGAAGAAACACTATAATTTCTTTTATTTTAGTGAACTTCAAAATAAATGTGTGGTGAAGCGTCACTTCAGCAAAAACATGAGTGTTTTTGAGTAAATCTTTTGTAGTGGAGAGCTGATTTCCTCCTTCCTACTGTGTTACAGCAAGGAGCTTTGAGGAACAGACCTCAGCTCACTTGATGGGCCCTGGTTAGCAAGGCACTCAGCGATTGCTTCAAGGACCCGGCCCTGCCATTGTTTGGGACAGGATGCAAACTGGCCTCAAAAGACTGAAGATAGAGATTCTGTCTGGTGGCTTAGGAAGAGGCAATTTCTCTTTGCTGGATGTGAGTAAGGAAATAAGCAGGGCTTACTGTAACTGGCAGTTGTCCCAAGACCCAGAGTGGAACCAGGTCTGAAACGACATAAACCAAGTGGTTACAGAGCAAAGAGATGGTTCTTGATGACCCAAGCGAGCCTCTGAACCAGCAACCCTGGAGCCTGTCCTATCTCTGGACTCTGTAAATACCAGCTGGTCAATTTTTTAAGTCAAATTGGGTTGGTTCAGAGGCTCACTTGGATCATCTATTACTTCCAGTTGAACAGCATCCTAACTGATACATATGGCAATAGAACAGTAAGAAAAACTTTCAATAAATAAATACCACAATATCTAAACTGGATCTTGAGTACCCTTCTGTTGTATTTCATGGATATTTTAATTATAAACTTATAAACATATTCCAGAGCCTAGATATACACAAAAGGGATCGGATTTTATAATCTCTCATATTAAGGATGGTAGAATATAATATGAATAGTATAAAACATTAGTCTAAGTTATGGGATTAGAATAACCATTAAGTAAACTAAGCACAGGCGTAGGCTCCAGGATGAGAGGTGCACCGCAGAGCTTATCATGCCACACTTGATTCTAGTAGTATTTCTTGTGATTGTCTTTATCTGCCTTATTTGATTTCAGTCTGCGTTGTTACAAAAGCTTTTTCTTTGGCATGGTGAGTGACTAAAGTTTGAAGGTGGCATCAGATATTACACTTGGTTTTTTCTTGTGGCATGAGCGTTTAGCTTCCTTTGAAGTAAGCATAGCTGGTTTTGGACAGCTAGCGTTTTAACTCATTCACTGATTCCTGCGACCGCCCCTTGAGCTGTTTATTTATCATTATGTTGTGTTTGAGTCATCAGTTGGCCTCACCAGGCCCTGCAGATAAATTTCAGATTGTTTAGAGGGCTGTATTTCAGCAGGCAAAACAAAATATTTTTGACAATACCTTGGGTATTCTTCATTTCTCATTAGGATCTAGCAGATAAAAATTATGAGAATGTTACAAACTTGTTATACTCTAGAATTTTCTCTACTTATGAGATTGAATATAGTAATCCTCCATAATACTTCTGTAAAGGTTAATATTCAGTATTTAACTGAAGTTGGTGTTTGAATGCTAGAGAAAACAGTTTGTTTATGCTGATAAAATAAGAGACGTATACATGTGAATTACCGTTATAATACAATTAGAAATCTCTTGCAGACTTTTTCAAATTTTAGTAAAGCCAGTCTTCTATCAAGTTTTAGAAATTCAGTATATCCTGATGCTTAATCTAGAAACTAACGCTGTGATTCAGAAGCTTATATAAATTCGCTGTTTTTTTAATCTATGTATCTATCATCTACTACTCTATTGATT
>NW_012147412.1:1697004-1698899 GCF_000956105.1 Propithecus coquereli | reverse complement strand
TTTTTCCACTCCTAGCCCAGGCCAAGACAGGAAAGCTCCCTTATGGTTTTCCTTTGCTCCTATGTGAGGTTTTCTAGTTGATCCATCTTCACCATGGATATTGCTCTCCAAGGATACTAGCTTGCTGTGGCAGGTTCATCTTCTGTGTCCTAGGAGCCATTAAAATAATCACTGGTGCGTTGCCAACATGCTGAATACATGAAGGCAGTGAAAGTTTTATTGTTGCTTTCTGTTCTGATTTCCAGCTCCTTTTTATTTTTGAATGATGAGAATTTCTTTTATCTTCTTGTGAGGTCATTCATACTTTCATAAATATGACTGTCGTATTTTATATAGTATTTCCAGATGTTTGTATTGAAGGAAGGTTTAGGTTATTTAGTTCACCAGGTTACTGGATATATAAGTCCCAGGGTTCCTTTCATTCTATCCCACAGTTGCTGGCATTTCCTAAGAATAGGTCTTCAAGGTCTCCATGAGAAACAATGACCTTTGCCATATATTTCTCACTGTTCTCCCAGTTTTCTTTTTAATTCCTCTAGCCCGATTTACCTTTTCAAAGATGAAAAGTCTTTGTTCACTTCTCTTTCTCTGTTATTTCAGGACAACACTTTAAATGCACTAGTCCGTTAGCTCTAGATGGGAAATAGAATAAGGGGGAGGGAAAGATGTATATATGTAAATATCTATATACATGCGGTATGTGTGTGTGTTTACATATTCATTTCCATACTTAGCATTTCCAAAATTGTGCATACTACTCCATACCCTCTTCCTGTATTTTACAAGAGCCTATTTTGAGATGAGCCTTCCTGGCTCAAGCAATAGCCTTGTCCTCTCCATATGGGACTCTGACATTCAGAAAAACTGCGGCTGCCTCTGCAATTTCAAGTCCCCAGGATATCCACCTTTACCCCAGGAAAGTTATCTGCCTAAGACTAGAACTCTGTTTGCTCGGTTTGAGGTCTCAGGCAACCCTTTTCTGGCTTCAAAATGAATCCATTATTTTCACAATCTAATGTCATTTGTGATTGCAACAGAAGCCTGTGGAGCTCTGCCCGTAGATTCCAGCTACCACTAGAATATCAGGTCAGCCGCCACACCCCTGACTGTCAGTGAACTCACTGCAGGGTGACCACTGATCTGAGTCTCCACGCCCAGCCAGGCCACCATGCACAGTTTGCAGGTTGTGCACTAAACAACTTTAGAAAACACCATTTATATTATATTCATCATAGATTTATATTTATTTAAATATTCTAGCAAGGGGCATTCAAGTGTCTCGAGTCATGGGAATTTTCTAATTCACACAAAGCTATCACGTGGGCTAGAAGCAGTTTTGCACACAACACTGTATTCCTATATGCTAGTTTCTGGACATATTGATGCTCGGTACCAGGGAGCCATCGATATGGTAAGCATTTGGGACTAGGAAGCTGCAGGAAACAAATACCCCTTTATTAATAATAGTAGGCAAGTATGTGGTATAAATTAGAATATAAAGCTCTGTTGGAGAATTCAGCACAAACCAGGAGGCCTTTGTGAGACCTGCTCCTCTTTGTCGATTCCTTGCAACAGACCATCCAGTTATAGGCAGAGAAATTGGATCACAGCATGTATGCACAGATGCACATCTCCCTGTAATAGTATACCCCCTTTCTTTGGTAAAACATGTACCAATGAATCTCCTGAGCCATCAGAAATGAGATTAAACACTAGTTCACTAGTCGAGGCCCAGCACGGTGAAGGAGTATAGAAGTGTGTCTTCCCCCAGGAGCAAAGTAGAAATGGGATTGTACACTCATTTCTCTATTACTGTTTTTATTACATTGCTTTAAGAGTTATAATGCAATAAAGAAACAAAATGTTATAAGATGTTATCACTTGAAAGAAATACA
>NW_012147412.1:1693616-1696699 GCF_000956105.1 Propithecus coquereli | reverse complement strand
CCTGGGCTCGTTCCTGTCTTTGACGTGTATTAACAGTATAACTTTATGCAAATTACTTAAACTCTCTGTTCCTCGCTTTCCTCATTTGTAAAATAAGGATTATAATTGTACCCATCTCATAGGGCTGTTGTGAAGATTAAGCAATTAATAAACGTGAAATGCTTAGGATAATGCCTAGAACATAATCAGCACTAATAAAGGTTAGCTACTATTGTCGTGCTTTTAAATTTGCAAACGTAAGAAATTCTTTATTGCTTTTAGCTTTTTAAAAACTATTGACTTTTTGTAGCTTTGACTTGGGTGGTGCAAGGGCAATTTATGTGACAAAAGCATTTGCACCCCCGTGATATTCTGGAAAAGAAAAAGCTATTGACTTTTAATATAATTGTATTGTGGTCAGAGACTGTGCTTTGTATGATATAGATTCTTTACAATTTGGTCGTAGTACGTTGGCCTGGTACGTGGTCAAACTGCACAATGTTCCACATGTACTTAAAAGAATGTGCACAGGTTTTCATGTATTAAACACGCTAAAGTTTGTAAATTGTGTTGTTCAAATCATCTCTTTCTAATCTTTTGTTGGCTTAATTTTCCAATTACTGAGAGAGTTATTAATGTATTAAAATCTCAAATATGATAATTGATTTGCAATTTTTCCTTATATTCTGTCTACTTTTGCTTTCTATATTTTGAGATTATGCTGTGAAGTGCATCCAAGTTCAGAATATTTATGTCTTTTTGGTGAAATGAAAAGTTTATTATAATGTAGTAGTAACTTCATCTCTAATAATGCTTCTCCTTTAAAGCTATCCCATTGGAATCTACTATAGCTTTATCAGCTTTCTTTTGGTTAGCATTTGCCTAGTATATTTTTTCCCTAATTTTTATTTTAATGTCTGCTTGTCCTTATGTTTTAGATTGTGTCTCATAAATAATATAAAGTTGGACTTTAGAAGCAATAGATGCTGGCATGGATGCAGAGAGAAAGGAACACTTATACACGGGTGGTGGGACTGCAAATTAGTACAACCTCTATGGATTCCTCAAAGAACTAAAAGCGGACCTACCATTTGATCCAGCAATCCTAGTACTGGGTATTTACCCAAAGGAAAAGAAGTCATTTTTTTTTTTCAAAAAGACACCAATACTCAAATGTTTATAGCAGCACAATTCACAATTGCAAAGATGTGGAATCAACCCAAATGCCCATCAGTTCATGAGTGGATTAACAAAATGTGGTATATGTATACCTTGTAATACTAATCAGCCATGAAGAAGGATGGCTTAATGCCTTTTGCAACAATCTGAATGGAACTGAAGACCATTATCCTAAGTGAAGTATCTAAAGAATGGAAAAACAAATATTACATGTACTCACTATTAAATTGGAACTAATTGATGAGCACACATGTGCATACAGGAAAGTAAAACTCAATGGAAAACAAGGAGTAGGGAAGGGGGAGGGCGAGATGGGTGAAAACCTATGTAATGGGTACATCAAACACTATCTGGGAGACAGGCATACTTACAACCATGACTCAGGTGTTATAAAAGTGATCCATGTAACCAAAAGATTTGTACCCCCATAATACTTCGAAATAAAAAAAAATCCACTCAATCTGACAAACTGTCTTTTAATCAGCAAGTTTCATTCATTTATATGTATTGTGATTAAAGGTTTTTGGACTGATTTCTACAATATATTTGTGCTATTTATTTTTCTATACTTTGTTTTTCTTTTTCTTCTTTTGGAATTATTGTGATTTTTACCCCCTGTTTTTTCCTTTTCTTAGTTTGAAAGCTATATATTCTACTTCCACTATTTTAATGGTTTCACTTACATTTTTAACATCCATATTCAATATAACAATGTTTAAAGCTAATCAAGATCTCTGCTTTCCCCAATAATACCAGGAGCCTAGAATACTTTAACTAGATCACACCCACCTACTATCCTACTTGTCATTGTAGTCCAGAAAGTACATCCTTTCTCTGTTTCCATACCAGCCATTGTAGTTCTTATTCTAAGCATGAAATTTTTTTGTATTCATCCACATGATTATAAAATGGCCAACTATTTTCTTCGTTGACCATTATTTCTTTTATCTCAGACCTTTCATATGGGAAAAGGTCTTTTGCCTAAAATATAATTTTGGGAAGTTCCTTTTGTAAGGATTTGTTGGTGGTAAATTCTTTGTTTTTGTTTGTCTAAAATTGTCTTATTATTAAATTTCACTATTGAAATTTTTTTCTGGGCATAAAGTTTTAAGTTAACATTTCCTTTTTGCTCAGCATTTTGTTTTCCACTGTTTTCTGGCTTCTGGTTTCCCTGTTAAGAGTCTGCTGTCAGTTAATTGCCATTCCATTGTGGCTAATCTGTCTTTGCTCTCTGCCTGCTTTTAAGATAACCTTGTCATCTTTAAGCAGTTATGCAGTTTCATTACTACGTTACAAGTGTGAATTTCTTTTTACTCATGATTTCTTTTCCTGTTTCTGTGGATTTGTGCCTTCCATCAATTTTGCAAAATTCTTAACCATTATATCTTTGGTTTTTTATTCTTCCTTGTGATCCTTCCCTGCATGTCTCAACCATGAATAATGTTTTTAAAAATTATCACCTTGTGGTTTCTTAGGTCATGGAATTAATGTAAAATTCAAACCTCAGAGCCACTTAGGATAGACTCGTGATTACAAATTCTCAAAGGTTCCTTTTTTCCACTCCTAGCCCAGGCCAAGACAGGAAAGCTCCCTTATGGTTTTCCTTTGCTCCTATGTGAGGTTTTCTAGTTGATCCATCTTCACCATGGATATTGCTCTCCAAGGATCCTAGCTGGCTGTGGCAGGCTCATCTTCTGTGTCCTAGGAGCCATTAAAATAATCACTGGTGTGTTGCCAACATGCTGAATACATGAAGGCAGTGAAAGTTTTATTGTTGCTTTCTGTTCTGATTTCCAGCTCCTTTTTATTTTTGAATGATGAGAATTTCTTTTATCTTCTTGTGAGGTCATTCATACTTTCATAAATATGACTGTCGTATTTTATATAGTATTTCCAGATGTTTGTATTGAAGGAAGGTTTAGGTT
>NW_012147412.1:1678244-1683876 GCF_000956105.1 Propithecus coquereli | reverse complement strand
TGTTTACTGCAGCATTAATTATAAAATGGAAAATGTGAACAAACTTAAGACATTCAACTATAAAGGGAATGGCTAGGGAAAGTACCATTTTTAAATTGGATTAAAGATTCTGTGCTTCCTAAAAATTAAAAATGTACAGTTTGGTGTGTGTCACTATTTGTTGTGTACTTGATATGAAGCAGATATTTTATATATATGGTCTTTAATTCTCACAATCGCTCATTCTCAATGTAAAGTTTTGAGGTCTGGTCTTCTAAAGAGACGAAATCGCTTACTCAAGGCTAACAAGTGGTGGAGCTGGGCCTTGATCTGACAGTGCCTACGTCACCTACAGCCCAGTCAAAGGGAAAAGGCTCTGTTTACAATTCCTGCTGAGGAAACAGCCTTTGGCAGGTACGTTCTGTCCTGTGTGACTTCTGCACTCTTACCCAAACCGCCCTTCCTGCCACCTCCAGGGCTGGAGTCTGACCCGAGGGCAGCCAGTCCAAAGTCAGGCTAGTAGCTCATGATATGGTCTATCATGGAAAGGTTTGCTTAGACAGAGAAGAGAGGAGTTCTCTAAATTATCTAACTCTTTTTCATATTAATTTGGTTTTAGAAATACAGAACAAATCAGGCAGTTGTCGAGAGTTGAAGGTAGGAGAATGTGAGACGATTATAGAATCATTTAATAATGTTCTCAAGAACAAATAAGTGAGACAGAACGAAACTGCTAGATCACTAGTAGGAGAAAGACCAAGCAGGGGAAGGGGTGGGTGGGAGGATGGAGATGGGTTCAAATTAGACAGCAAAAAATACTAAAATATGAAGTAAAGGGAAATAGTTGTTGACCACACACAATTCTGCAAACAGTGCCTATTATGTAAAATCAAGCTTGTTACCTGATCTAGTCCCTTTGAGATCTAGTCGCTTCTCCAGGTTCAAGTCCTGCGTGCCCCTACTTCATCTCTCAGGTCTGGCTACCCAAACGATGCACATGTGTGCGAGTACACTGTGCTGGGTAACAAGGTATTGCCTCTCAGCTCCAGATTCCCCCTGTTGCCTGAACTAGTAAGCATGCCGTGCTGACCCTCCTTAGGGTGCATTTTCATTTACCAAGCTTATTCCCTTGCATGTTCCCAGACTTGGCTTAGAGAAACTTCCTTTAAGAAGCTTTCTGTGATCTTCATCAGACCAAATCCACCTGAGCACAACTCCACTGAGATTCTCTTGACTGTAATATTAATAGCTTTATAAGAAGAGAGTTTAGGGCTCTAAGAAACACATAGATATGGAATGAACAGGAAAGAGACAAGAGGACCAAGCAGCAGGTGCAGCGAACACTGACTCAGGAGCCAACGTAGTACCAGCCCCTAAAGATCCTAGAGGCACGCACTCTCTTGACAGAGGGAGGCAGACACTGGGTTATAATCATTCACACATCCTTAATGATTAATTCTTCTTGAGTTTAAGTAGCTATATTTTAAGATTTAGTTTAAGATACATATAGATGTATTATTGAAAGTCTGAAATGAACTGACTTTTTATCCATTTGTAACTTGGGCAAAACTAATCTGGTTCTAAGTCAATGAGAATGGCACACGATCCTAGCAATTTGTGTGATAAATGGTTCTTGAGGCAACCATCTGTACTAGACAAATAAATTTGCCTCTGCAACTGCAAGGCAGCACTCTCCCCGAGCCCTGCAGACAATCCACATGCAAATCTGCCTGGCTCACTGCCTCTGCTCTATCCATTTGGCTCCCCAGTTTGTGAGCAAATTTATATATGAAATTTCAAAAGCTGGCACAAGACTGTAGCGTGAGGTGAAAAAACAACAGTAATTTGTATTTCTGTAACTAGAATGCTTGTACTCAGTGATCAGATCATTTCAAAATACACTCTCATTCATTTCTACCAGAATATCAAACTTCAAAGTATAAACAAATTATTTAAAAAGCGTGATGTTGTAGGAAATATTCCCAGCAGTCTACACCAGTTTAAACCAGACATGGGTGTCGTGATTTCTATGTCCTTAGGGACATTCAAAAAATAGTTCTTTTGATCCAGAAACTTGGGTGTTCACCAGCTGATCATTTGAGATCACATCAATTTTTATTTCTTTATCTACCATGCCTAAGATCTACCAATGAACTTGAAACTAGAAATAAAATCATAAGACACAAACGTTGTAAAACAAGAAACTTACAGCTTAACTATTCTTTTTTCTACTTTTTTATATGTATTTTTTGTTTTTTTCTTCCTTTTTCTTTTTTATTCTTAGCTTAATTATTCTTAACCTCTTCTAAAAATGACATACTTTCTAGCATGCTTTAAAAAATGTCTTATTAAAGATTTAATGTAGGTTAATTGCAAAAAATTTGAAAATACAGAAAAGTACAAAGAAGAAAATGAAGCCATCTGCAATCTTAACACTCAAGAATAGCTACTGTTAATAATTTGGTATACTTTTCTTTCAGTCTTTTTAAATGCTCCTATTAATATATAAACTTTATATAGTTCACACAGATTTTGTTTTTCAAATGATACACAATTTGAATTTTCCGAAATGACTAAAAATTCTTCAGAAACTTCATTTTGATGACTGCACACTTATTTATTATACACAACCATTAAATATTTTTTTCACACACATCTGATTATGACAATTCTCCCATTGCCCTTAGGTTTAAGTGCAAGCCTGGCATGGTCTGCAAGACTATTCTTGAACTTTCCCCTGCACTATCTCTTGCCTTTTTCCTCCTTCGCGTCCTATATTCAGTCATTTCCATGCGTCGTGTTCTCTCTTACCTACTGGATCCTGCACATGCTGGTCATTCTAAGACATTCTATGTACACAGAAAAAAGGAAAGGAGGTCTAGGGCTAGAGGCATAAGTAAACGGGGAGGGGTGAGCAGGAGGGACGGAGTAGGTGACGACCACACAGAATGGGAGCAGTTGTAAAGTCTGATGGTTTGCTCATCCTATTCCTAACCACCAGCTCCCAACCGCTAATTCCCCGTCAATATAGTGTGGAAGGTGGAGAGAAGGAAGGAAAGCAAAATTGATTTTGTCTATGTTTTCAATATGTCCATTTTTCCTCCTTATGTATTTTATTGATTTTCCACCTTGAAACACCTACTCATCTTTTGCTGGATTAGTAAAGTTTTGAGAGAACTCTCTGCTGATGGGATTAGAGGTGTTTGGAAGGATTTTCTTGATGATTTCCTGATGCAAGAAGCCACTTGCAACGCTGTGAATGAAATTGCTACTGAAGGAATAAAAACAACTTTGCTGAGTCTTGTTAACTGTGCTGTGTGTGTCCAAAGACCTAACTGTTTTAACTTGGTGTTATGCCAAGACCCCATTTACCTGCATGGGGCAGACTATCATCCCTGGTTCCCTGACTTCTATTAGCATATTGCTCAAATAAAAACCATTATTATTAACGATAAAGATAATAATTTACCATTTGTTGAATAGTCACCATGTGCCAGACACTGTACTAGGTATAATACTAATACTTAACGTTTATTGAATCTTAACCATGCTCAGGCACCTAGCTTTGATTGTGTAATCTAATTTACTCTTCACAGTAGCCTGATGAAGGTTAAGGCTAAGATAAAGAGATTATGACTCAAAACTTGTTGGCTAAGATCTCACAGTTATTAAAAACTGGATACAAATGGGATTCAAAAGTCTGGTTGACGCTGAGATTTATGCGTTAACACTATGCTATATTTGCCTTTCCTGTGTCCTTTACTATTAATACATACAAAGATGAATGGTCCTCGTGGAAGTTATCGCCCAGCAGAAGGAAGTAGATCTATAAACAAATAGGTAAAAAAAAAATGGGTGCTAAGATGAAGGCTCTGATTAGAGCAGTAGATAATAAGTGCTGAACTCAGAGACACTTCAAGGCAAATATATTCTACACATGAGCAGATTGGCTCTCTGCCTAGCTGCAATGATGGCTTCTTAGTTGGTGAGCTCCTGTCACCAGGTCTTTCTTCTGTACCACTTTGAATATCAGTCATTACTAGAATTCAACTTCCTAAAACACCTGTGCCTAAAAATGTGCCTTTGCTGCATTTTGCCTGTGTCATGGTGTCCAAACACCTGTGGTTATCTTTTAATTCCCAGACTTCTTCATGAAATTATTTCTGACTCCCGCTACAGTAAACATGCATGGGAATCTCTGTCCCAAACGTCCTCCTACTTCTGGGAACTGCCCTCCTTCCTGAGTCCATAGCCTTCTTTCCCACACTGGCTTCCTCCACATGGCAGGGGACAGGCCAGCAGCAACTCCTGTGTTTGACACCGATGGCTTTCTCGCACAAAAAAGGCCCACTCTCCTTCAGTTCCCATGCTAAAAACCCCTGGGTTGGGTCTTTGATGGGCTTGGTTTCGGTTGGGTGCATACCCCTGAAAACATGAGTCATAGCCAGCAGCGGGCAGCGGGAAGGTGGGAAGTTGGGGCGTGTTCTCCTGTATAACCATGATACAAGGAGCGTGGTGTGCAAACGTTGGGAGAGAGAAAGGGAGGAAATGATAAAGCAAGGATGGTTTATTTGTGGAGTCTGTTAACATTCGTGGAATCTGGGTGAAAAGTACAAGATTTACCTTATGAGACTTTTTAATGAGTCTGAAGTTATTTCAAAATAAAATGTTTAATAAAATTGAATATGTGTTTTTTACCATGATAAAAAAAAGGATAAAATAAAATGTTTTCAGAAATGGCAGTGGGGGTGGAGCCTGGGTGCTCCGGCGTCCACGGGGCGAGCACTGCCGCAGCCTCGCCCTCGACCGCACACAGGTGCCCCGAGACCGGCCAGCCTTCCGAAGGGCTTTCGAGGGATGTGCAGCTACGATGACCCGACTGGGAGGACACTGAGCACCGGGTTTATGGAGGCCGATGTTATTTTATATCAATCGGTAGGTTATTGGAGATTTTGAACAGTGGAGTAATGTTATTGAGAACAAGAATTCCATGCTCAGGGCAATTTGGAAAGGGAGAGACTCCAGGAAGACTTAAACAGGACATTGCAATGGAAAACGAAAGGAGAAATGGGAGCTAAATTTTTAAGGAAGAATTGACAGAATTTGGCTGCTGCGGGTGATGCCATTAATGGAAATGGGGGACACTGGAGGGTGGCGATAAAGAGAGAGCCAGAGAGGAAGAAGAGTTTTATTGTGGACGAATGGAATCTAGGGTGACAAAGGATGATGAAGGGGATAATTCAAGTGTTCCGTTGGAGGTACAGGTCTATGGTCCTGGTGACAGATGCAGACTGGAGACAGTGACAGATGACACTGTGGGAAAGGGGGAGGTTGCCACTGAGGCTGGCAAAGTGAGCCAGAGAATGAGCCCTACACAGAATCACCCCTTCCAGGGGACAGTATAGGAAGAAAAGCCAGGAAGGAGCGGCGAGAAAGAAGCAGGAGAACTACCCTCTGTAGTGCCAGGGAACCCAAATGTGTGGGGGATAATAATAAGTATTAACAAAAGTGTTCCCTGCACCCTGACCCCATAGCCACTTCTTCTGTCCTGTGGTCACCCCTCCAGGCTATAGTCAGTGCTTTCCTACTTTACTGCCTTGGGAAAGGGATGATAAGGCAAAGTGGAGAGACAAATACTTGGATTTTCAGTCTC
>NW_012147412.1:1671992-1674349 GCF_000956105.1 Propithecus coquereli | reverse complement strand
ATTAGCCGGGCATGGTGCCGCATGCCTGTAGTCCCAGCTACTCGGGAGGCTGAGGCAGGAGGATCACTTGAGCCCAGGAATTTGAGGTTGCTGGGAGCTAGGCTGACACCACGGCACTCTAGCCGGGGCAACACAGTGAGACTCTGTCTCAAAAAAAAAAAAAAAGTTGACTCTGAGAAATTTGTCAGTGTGCTCATTGACTTTACGGAGGAGAGAATTTTTGGAGGTCCTTATTCTGTCATTTTCACCGACATCACCCTTATAGTCTTTTTTAAGCTTGGATTTCTAAAGTGAAACTATATTTTCAGTTTAAAATGTATATATTGTCAAGTGTGTTTTAAGTACCGAGAAAGGTATTTAAATGATTGTTTCCATTGTATAAAAAGAATATTGATGTAGATCTTACTATAGCCAAATATTTTATTGAATAATGAGATACTGAAGGAAAGGGAGGGAGGGAACGATGAGTTTGATTTACATCATGACCGTGTAAGTGATCTGTGTGGCGAGGAGCGGTGCGTAAACATCAGCTTGGAGAGAGGCTAACGTATTAAGTGAAATACAAACAAACATCCGTGTTCCTCAAGAATCATTAATAAAAAATTGGAAATGCTATTATGAATGAAGGTGGCTTGGACGGCTATGTTAAAGATGAGTGAGGAATATTTTGCTGTAGAAAATTCAGCTGCTTCCAGTACTTGAAGCCCATCTCTTTTTTATTTTCACATTACCTTTTCCAACAAACAACCTTACCATCCACACAACAAAACCTCTTGTACGTTGTTATCTCTTTTTAAGATTCCTAGCTTTTGGACATTTTAGAATCTTAAAAAGTTGGATTGGGTCACTCCGTCCCCTGGCTGGTTCCTAATTCAAATCAGCACAACTGCAATGTAAAGCTTCTGAAGTCATGATCAGTTCTCAGCCTTTGTCTGCTGCTGTGACATGCTTGATAAATGATTCTCTTATGTGTGAAACACTGTCACGGGCCCATGCATATTCTGACGGATGTCTCCCAAGTATGGAAGTCCCGCACTGTGATCATTTGTAATCATCAGAACAGTTAACCACCCATCTGCAATGGGGACTCCTCGTGATCTACTGCAGAGATGAACTTGAGCTTGTGTGAGGACAATTCTTAACATTCTGGCTATAACGTCACTGCCCTGTCTCCCAGAATGCTAGTCAGTGAAGGTGATTCTATAGAGATTTCTTGGAATCCATTCAAATGTGTGTGTATATATAAAATCTTTTGAAAAAAATATATATCATTTTGGAAACCTCGGCACTTTAACTGGAAAACACCTTAACGTATTGCCTTAGGTGCGTAGTCTGCGGAGCCAGACTGAGTAGGAGAGAATCTGGCTCCACTAGGTACTAGTTATGTGGTCCTCCAGCAAGTTATGGAACCTCTTTGCTTCAGTTCCCTCATCTACCAAATGGAAGTAATGGTGCCTGTGTCATAAGGCACTTGAGACAATGTATATAGAAAACCAATTCTGCTTCCCACAATGGGTACTGTTTTGTTCAGAACAGATCATTCTGACTCACAGTTGATTGCTTGAAAGGTGTTAGAGTTACTTTAAAAACCTTTTCATAGTTGAGCAAGTTTTTCCACATGTTCCAGACACGTGTCAGTGGTTTTGAAGCTTTTGTTGGCTTCAGAGCTTGAATCCTTTATTCACATGAAATCTTACGGAGAACCCCAAAGTAGAAAACAGAAACAAACAGAAGATGTTCTATTTGCAGCGGAGCGTGGGAAGGCTGCAGCCCCGTCTATTCAGTCTGCAGCAGCACCTGCAGAGAGAGTGCGGAATTCTAGGGATCCAAGGAACATGGTTTGAAAGTCTATAGTCTATTTGATCATCCCTTTTCAATGACAACATTTTCTTACTTCCTGGCAACCTGTGCACGTGGAAAATTAAGTCTAATGTCCAACCTGGCCTTTATGTATTTTCAGCAATCCACATATAGCCTAGAATGTGTCTCTTCTGCATTATTCAAGGATGTCAGGTCAGCTACAGATCTCATCAATGTATGTGTTTAGGATGTTATCCACCTTTGAAAGCAATGCACCTGTTTGGATAGTAAGATTATAGAGGGTAGTGGTTCTTAGACTTTAGCGTACATTAGAAACACCTGAAAGGCTTGCTAAACCACAGATTGCTGGGCTCTTCCACCAGAGTTTCTAATCTAGTAGGTCTGGGGTGGGGTCTGAGAATATTCACTTCTAGCTCGTTCCCAGGTGGTGCTAATGTTGCTGATCTGGGGACGACTTTGAAAACCACAGTTCCAGGAGATGAGAGTAAGTGGAGTGGTTAGTCCATAACATCAGGGATTTATTTCAGATAATTAAT
>NW_012147412.1:1668977-1671942 GCF_000956105.1 Propithecus coquereli | reverse complement strand
TTGCACCTGTAGTTCCAACTACTTGGGAGGCTGAGGTGGGAGGATTGCTTGAGCCTAGGAATTCAAGGCTACAGTGAGCTATGATCATTCCACTGCACTCCAGCCTGGGCAATAGGTGAGACCCTGTCTACGAAAAAGAAAAGAAAAACGCGTAACTGATATGTTCCCCCTCGTTTGACCAATTTCATCTAGTTTGTACATACAAAAGGATTTAGACATGTTCGGAGTATGTCACATGCAGCAGGTTACTTAACCAATTTTCTCAAAAAAGGATTCTGGATTATAACAACAAAATAAGGGAAGAAAAGATGGAAAACATGGAGAAATAAAGCACTAATTCATATAATACGTATTTTGACAGTTGGGGAAAACTTTACTGATAAGCTACAAAGAAAAGGCAAGTAAACAATTTCATACATGTTTTCTGTACACATTTTATGAAATATCTTTACTTCGCTATCATCATTTGTACAAACTCTTGGAGGTTTATTTGACCAACTAATATTACTGAAGTGATAAGAAAACATGTCCACACAAACACCTGCATGCAGAATGTTTATAGTAACTTTATTCATAATTGCCCCAAATTGGAAGCAACCAAGCTGTTCTTCAGTAGGTGAACAGATAAACGAACTGTAGTACGGACACACAGTGGAATATTATTCAGGGATAAAAAGAAATCACAAAAAGACATGAATGGATCTTAAATGCACGTTGCTAAATGAAAGAAGCCATATCAAAAGGCTACGTCCTGTATGATACCAATCATATGATACTCTGGAGAAGGCAAAAATACAGACACGGTAAGATCAGTGGTTGCCAGGGCTTGAGGGTAGAGAGTGAAACTATTCTGTCTGATATAATAATGGTGGCTACATGGCACTAGGCACTTGTCAAAACCCATAAAACTTTACAGCACAAGGAATGAACTTTAATGTATGAAAAATTTTAAAAAGCTTTTCGGAGGTCAGGAGATCCCAGGATGGAATTTAGAATATGACAAAACAATCTAACTACATTACAAATGTGTACATTACTGAAAGGAGTGGGGTAAGAGTTGATGACCTAAGTGACTTTGGAAATGAGTGGAAAATGTAAGAATAAAGGCAAAAGAAACTGTGTATAAGCACGGTGCTATGGTTAATAAAGTTGTTTCCATGGAGGTGATGGTTATAATTCTGATACTGTTATACATGTATACCAGAGTCAAACCATTAAGTGAATGGGTGGCACATGGTGGGGGTCAGGTTTCTCGCTATTGGAGTGGGAGGTTACAGATAAACTAGAGGAGGCTAGAATGATCCATGTGGAAATGGATTAGAGTTGAAGGCATCAGTATGAACTCATGTTTAGCTTAATATAAACACAGACTGTGTATTTGTTTTCTATTGCTGCTGTAACAATTACTACAAACTTAGTGGCTTAAAATAACACAGCTTTATTTTCTTACGTTTCTGGAGGTCAGAAGTCCAAAATTAGTCTCTGTGGGATAAAGTCAAGGTATTATTGCAGGACTAGTTGTTTCTGGAGCTTCCAGGCAAGAATCCATTTCTTTGTCTTTTCTAGCTTCTAGAGGCCACCTGCATTTTTTGGCTCAGGGCCCCTTGCTCCATCCTCAAAGTTTGCGGTATGGTATCTTCAAATCTCGCTCTGCCCATCTGACCTCTGCTTCTTCCTTCATCTCTCCTCTGACTCTGACCCTTCTGCTTCCTTCTTATAATTGCACTGGGCCCACCTGGCTAATTCAGGCCAATGCCCTAAGTCTAATGAGACTTGTTTTTATAAGAACAAGGTCGAGGGAGATTTGAGACTCAGACATACAAGGACATGTGAAGATGGTGGCAGAGACTGGAGTCATGCAGCACCCAGCCAAGGAAGCCTGGAGCCACCAGCAGATGGAAGAGGCAGAGGAGGGTTCTCCTCTAAAGCCTTGGAAGGGAGTATGTTTCTGATGACACCTGGATTCCAGACTTACGGCCTCCTCACCTGTGATTTGTTTTTTATTTATTTGAACATATTTTCACTAGCTGATTCACGGTCTTTGTCTAGTACATCCATCCGGGCTCCATCAGGGACATTTTCTACTGACTTCTTTTTTACCCGTGTACAGGCCATACTTGTTTCTTTGCACAGCACATAATTTTTCTGTTGTTGGAAACTGTATATTTTACATAATTTAATGTAGCAGTTCTGGAAAGTAGATTCTCCCCACTCCTCAGTGTTTGTTGTTGTTGCTATTTGTTTGTTTACTGACTTTTCCAGATTAATTCTGTAAAGTCTGTATTCTCTTTCATGGGTGGCTACTGAGATTTCTGCTTTGTCTCCCAGTCTTTGCAGAAGGGTGCTATGTGTGTGCCAGGGCATGCCCTCAACACTCAGCCAGGTAGTTGGCAACTCTACTTTAGCCTTCACTTCCTGCTTGCACAGAACTAGACGTGAGAGCTTAGGGCCTTCTCAGGTCTTTCCTGGACACATGCAGAGCCCTGGGCTTGCACGCAATCCTATGCCTTCTAGAGTCCCAGAAATATGTCAGAACATTTTAAACCCCGTAGAGATATTTCATACCTCACCTTGTTCTTCTACCCCAAGCTTTTTGATTCTTGTGTTGTGCTTTGAAGGAATATCAGTCCCTTTCTGCTACTCCAGTGGCTACCAGACTGCTGGTTTTAACCATGACCGTGAGTCTTTGGTTTTCATAGCTACCCTATACTCAAGACAGAGGAGGAGAATAGGGCAATTGTAATGTCACAAAGCAACTGTTCTTACAAAGATTCAACTGTTTTTCTTGAAAAAATGCTCCCTGATTGCTTCAAGCCTTCAATTAATTCCCAGAGTTGTGAAAAAGTTCACTCTGTGGGCAGGGCGCAGTGGCTCACGCCTGTAATCCTAGCTGTCTGGGAGGCCGAGGCGGGCGGATTGTTTGAGCTCAGGAGTTCGAAACCAGCCTGAGCAAGAGCGAGACCCT
>NW_012147412.1:1665376-1667522 GCF_000956105.1 Propithecus coquereli | reverse complement strand
GCCACATGGGTTTTATAAAACATAAAAATCAAAAATAATTCCAATCTCCAAAAACAATTGCAGAGAACTAAATAAAATAGGAAATATTCTGGAATTCATTTTATGAAGGTAGCCTAATTTTTGCGTGAAATTCCAATGAGGACTATATGAGAAAGAAAAAGTATTGGCCAATATAAACTAATTATTAGCAATCCAACAATGTTCAAATGGCTAAAATTGCATAAGCAAGTTGTAGTTATCCCAGGAATGCAAACTTAGCATAATACGAGAAAATCAATTAAGCAATATACAGCATTAATGAGTTAAAGGAGAAAAATCGTATGATCAATTCGATAGATGCTGAAAAAACATTTGAAAAAATTCAGCATCCAGTCATAATGAAATGCAAAAAAATTGCAAGCAAAGGTCAGACTTAATGGGGAAACACTGAAAGTTTTCATTTCTGATCGGGAAACAGACAAAAGCACCTCCCATCACTCCTATTAAACAGTTCCCTAGATATTCTGCCCAACACAGTAAGACAAGAAAAATAAGTAAAGGGTATAAGAATTGGGATGGAAAAAAACCAAAATTGTTATTATTTTCAGATTATAGTATTGTGTATGTAGAAAACCCAAAGATTGTAGAGATAAATCATGGAGATGAGAGTAAGTGGAGTGGTTAGTCCATAACATCAGGGATTTATTTCAGATAATTAATTATCTATACTTAATTAATATATACTGTAATAATTATGTACTACAATTAATTATATATACTGCTATATTAATCAGCAGTCTTGTGAAATTTTGATTTTGAGATTTCATTTAATTTAACACATATTTATTGAGTTCCTACCACGGGCCAAGCAAGCACTATGCTGAGTACTGAGAGTAAAATAGATGAACTAATATCTGCTGGGGAAGAGTGTATTTTCCAGACAAGTCAACGGCAATTACTGTGGAGTGTGATAAATAATAGAAATAAGTACAAGAAGCTAGGAAACACCTACACGGGCACCTACACTACCTCTGAGGCTCAGGGAAGGCTTCCTTAAGAAGATGACATCTACTCTTTTTTAAAATTTTAAAATTTTATTTATTTATTTTAATTGACAGATAAAAACAGTATATATTTATCATGTACAACATGATGTTTTGAAATATATTATGGAGAGGCTAATTGGAGCTAATTAACATGCATTATCTCACATACATTTTTGTGATGAGAAGAACACTTAAAATCTGCTCTCTCAGCTATTTTCAGGAACAAACACGTTGTTATTAACTCTAGTCACCATGTTGTACAATAGATTTCTTGAACTTACTCCACCTATCTAACTGAACTTTGGTATCCTTTGATCAACACCCCCCCCTTACCTGTCCCCTCCAATATATACTCTTAAAAGAATAGACACTATGTAATATACCATATAAGGAACATACTCTCACCTGGAAGAAAACCTAAGAAATGTTTGCTAGGTTTTAGATTGTATTTGCTTGTGGGTAACTTTTATTTATCAAAATAATCTTGTCATTGAGTCTAAAATTCAGTTCTGTCTTTTTAAATTTACTATTCCAAGAAGTAAGACAAGTTTCTGGCAAGTCATGGAAGAATGCACCTTTGTACAAGCAGACGTGGAAAGGGGAATTCTTGTTTTCTATGCTTGAGCAGCACGAACAGTAACAGGAGAAGTTCCTGTAAATGGTTTTCATTTCCGTTCCTTTTAAAGTGTAATTAGTATGACTGGTCTATCGTGTAGGTTACAATATTTGCTGGTAAACAACTTATTGATATGTTTCTTCTGGACCACTTGATAAGAGTGATTAAAATGCATGAGACTGTGTTTAATGGAATGAATCACTCAGGCATCATTTTAGATGGTGGGCACTGAATCAGAAAAATGAGACCGTGCGTCACTTAAATATACTTAAGTATCTCTATATGGTATTTGCCACAGAAGGTGATTTTTGCATATCTCATAAACGTAATGGGTGATTTAAATTATTTTACATAACATCCATTTTGATGAACGAGATGTTGAGAAATGAAGGCCATTTCTTGCCCAGTACCTCATGGCCCTTGCTTGTCATAGTGTCCCTGGTTTCCTCACAACCTTTCCCAAGATGGAAAAAAGGATGGAGGGTAGAAAACTTGGGAACTGTGG
>NW_012147412.1:1644043-1663651 GCF_000956105.1 Propithecus coquereli | reverse complement strand
AAATTTATATGTAAGAGCGAATGCCTAAAGATAGCCAAGACGCTCTTCACATAAAGAACAAAATAGAAGGATGTGCCCTTCTAGGTATCACAATTTATTACAAAGCTATAATAAAGACTGTGCTTTTAGGGTAGGGATAAATAAATAGACCAATAAATAAAATAGAGAGCTGAGAAAAAATCCATTTATACAAAGCAGGCATTGAAAAACAATGGAGAAAGGATAGAATATTACATAAATAGTGCTTAGGCTATTTGTTACCAAATGGAAAGATAAATTAAATTGTATCCCAATCTCACACAAAAAGCAATCCTAGTAGGTTAAATATTTAAATTTGAAATTTAAAAAATTTTAGGAGAATAGCTTCATGAACTTGGGGTAAAAGAGGATTTCTTAAAACATACACAGACACTGCTAACCATTGGGTGATAAATCGACTGTATTAAAATTAAGAATTGTGTCCTTTAAAAGATAATAGACAGAAAATAAAAATAGGTCACAAGTTGGTGGAATATATTTTCAGTACATGTAAATATAAAGATTAAAGTCCAGAATATAAAAGAATTCTATAAATCAATAAGAAAATGACAACTTATGAGAAAAATGAACAAAAGACAAACAGATGGCTCATAAATTCATGTAATGATACTTAGCCTCAATAGTAATTAAGAAAATTTAAATTAAAAAATATGAGATACTGTTTCAGATCCCACAGATTGGCAGAAATTGGGGGGAAAAAAACGCTATAAAACCAAGTGCAGACAAAGAGGCAGAACAATGGCAACTTTCATGCATTGTTGTTAAGACAACATATTGATACAATCATTTTGAAAAACTGTTGTCATTACTTAGTAAATTGAACCTTCCCTATGACCCAGCAAATCCACTTCTCAATACATGCTTGAGAAATTCTTAGATCTGTGCACCAGAAGACAGGAACCAAAATGTGCATGGCAGCTCAGCCTGTAAAAGAAAGTGGGTGCAACTAAAATGGCCATCTATACTATTCATAGAATGATAAACAAATTGCGGGTTATTCCTATAAGGAAATACTATACAGAAGTAAAAATGAATGAACTAGAATTATACCCATTAGCATGGATGAATTTCAAAATGATGATGCCGAGTGAAAAAAGCAAGTCAATGAATACACACAACATAATCTCTTTTATATATAATACAATTTGAACAAAGGAAAAAGAAGTAATACATTGTTTTGGGGGTATATATATATGTGTGTGTGTGTGTGTGTGTGTGTGTGTGTGTGTGTGTGTGTGTAAAATTACAAGGAAAACCAAATGAATGAAATAAGATGATGACTGCCTTAAGGAGGGTATGTGCTTAGATTTGACTGGGGAGGGCCACACAAGGAGGCTTGAAGGTACTAGGAATACCCTATTGCGTAACCTGTGTGGTTTACATATAAGTGTTCAGTTTATTATAATTCTCTAAACTATTTATCTTTATACACTTTTTTACATATATGAAATATTTTATAACAAAAATTTAACTAATTTACAATTTTACAAAGTAAATGTTTGGACATTTTCCTTGTTTAGTTACAAACACGCTTCTCAAAGCTTTTTGACAAATTAGAAATTACATTCATAAGTAAAAATAACATTAACACTAGAAAACCTCATTAGTTTGCTAGTGTGTACCTAATGATTCCCAGGTAAATATCTAAAATTTTCAAAAATAATGACGTTTATTCTATCATTTTGCTCCTACTAAGACATTATTACATCATAGTTGATTGAAACCTAATCCTTTTGAAATGTATGCATCTTTGTAACGCACATCACATATTAGTAAACTAGTACTGATATCTAATTTGTACATAAACACAAATACTAAATTGGGAAGGTATGCTCAAAAAATTTCTTACTGGTCAATCAAAACATTTGGAGACCATTGATCAAGACACTTTCAGGCAGCAGTTCTCCAACTGCGGGTGCCTAAGATTCACCTGCACTCACATTAAAAATGCTGTCTCCTAGACATAACGCTCAGATTCTGATTCGGTTAGTCTGGAGAGGGTCCTGGAATATGCATTTTTAATATATACTCCAGACAATTCTGCAGCAGGTAGTTTACAGGCCACAATTTCGCTCTAAGTTCAGACCACAATTAAGCCACATCTTTAAAAGCTGTGTCCCCAGACTGTGCAAAACTTCTGAAAGGCAGGAAACAATTCAACATTGGCATGATGCCATTGACCTGTACGGAGGGGCTCTGTTAGAAAGAAATGGCCCTTTTAAACTCGTGGCAGCAACTAGAATGACAATGGAATTGATGATATATGTAGGAGAGCAGATCATAGAGCCTAGTACGCAGAGTGCTCAATAAATGGTGACTTCTGATTGTGACAATGCTCGGTCCTCCTTATGAGAACACTTAGGAGCTAGTTCTTTCTGTTCTTAATATAGGGAATAATTATACTATTCTTTATAGTATAGCAATTTGACGGTCTGGTTCTTAGTTCAATTTATTTTGATACTTGGTGTAAATGGCTGTCATAGCTAACAAAATGTACCTCCCACAGATATGTAGATCCCAGCAGAAGAAGTGAATCATTGGTTGGCCTTGTCAAATAATTATATTTAATACCTATTTTTTCCACATCATTTACCAGTTATCCTAAGCAGTTTATTTTTATCCTATAGTCACTCAGTTGGGCGACTTTTGGATTGTTTGCCAGGGAACTTAGAATCAAATTAGTAGCTTATCCTGAACACTTAGGTAGAATTTCATGGCATGCAAAAACATAACTAATTTTTATACTATTTTATATTCTTACTGTTTTCTCTCAACTATTCCTAAATAATATCTTTTTTTTGTTGTATTTCTATATTCCTGTTGTTGTCTGAAAGAGTTGTTGGAATACAGGAGATGGAGGGAAGAAAGGGTATGTGAGTAGGAACATGGATGCGAGGAGAAAAGAGAGAGTACATAGAAGAGGCCCAAGTGTCTTGTTCGGCTCAAGCTCATACACACCCTAATGCAATAATCAGAGGTAGGGTTCAAGTATCCAATTCATGTTTCATCGACATTTTTCTTCGTCTTTCATAATATTTATCCACTAATTCTATATTCCCTGGGTAAATACTAACAAATTAGTAAGCTCTTTAACGGAGAATTACCTGTTACTTTTGTTTATAAAATGGTCTCCATTGCCTCATAAAAGGGTTGAGGTACATCTGTTTAGTTAATTGGGGAAAATTTCCAAATGTTCAATCTAGAGAATTGTAGGAGAGTAGTCCTACCTTGATTTCTCTTGGATTTTATTTTGTGAACTTGGAACATTTATTTAATCTTTAAATTTTCTTTGGTTAAATTTTCATAGGCTAAAGTCATTGTTACCAGTCCACCTAGTCTTAGTAGGACCTCTTATCAACTATTTTGATAAGAGGTTTCTGTTTTTGTCATGAGTTGAGAACCAATTTTCAGCTTTAATTTCTACCTACTGATAATATTTAGCCAAAAAGATCCAAGTACAGTAATAATGCATCTGAAATGAGTTTACATAATTTTTAATAAATGAAAGCTGCTCATTTCCTTTTCATTAAGGCTTCACTGTTTTTTAGCAGCTTTTAATTTCTTTTGCCTTTTTGGAAAGCCTGCATGCTTGATGATTTTCCTTTTTAAATAGCACTTCAGCATTCAGAAAACTAGCAAGCTTTTTGGAGACTATTCCCATAAGGGATGTCTGTAGGAAAGCGTTTGCAGTAAGTGGCTTAGTGTTTTAAGATGTTAATAACTTTGCTGATTTGGTCTTTCCTCAGGTTGCTATTAAAATTAATTGAAAAAACAACAACAACAAACACTCGTACACTTTACATGAAAGGCAAATAAAGGAATGGTGGAGAAGGAAAGCAGGTTTAGAGGTAATTAATGGTATACCCTCTCACTGACACTGAGAAGAAATTCATTCTCATACCTTTTTAATGACTTGTAATATCAGTAAGGAAAGAGTAATAATAAAAACTAGTTTGATTGGCATTCTTATAGACATAACTCTCTACAGCCAATCTTCTGCACATCTACAGTACAGCAATAATTAATGATGTTGAGATAATAAAAGATTTTCTAAAAAAAAACCTACTGTACACTTACTATACACAGAGCCCCTTGTTAAGTGACTTAGATTTGTCATTTCACTTAACACTCTGAACCACCATAGGGGATAAGTGGTATTTACAGTTTAATCTATTTTATAGGTTCTCAGAAAGGTTAAATAACTTGCCTAAGATCATCTTGTGCTCAAAATGATGAGTCACCCTATCCTGCTTGAAACACTCACTTTTCTTGGTATGAGCCACTGCTTCTGCTTGAGTTTCCCTTGACTTTTTCTGGTTATGCCTCTGTTTCCTTTGCTAATTTCTCCCTCTCTCCTAGTCTCTCATTTTGATCACATAGATTCTCAGGCCTTTTGAGATTGAGGGGCTTTCTATTCTCTCTCTCTAAATTATGTCCTAAGTTTAAAATACCATCTAAATGTATATGATTTCTATATGTGGTTTATCACCCCCAACTAATCTGACGAGCTCCTGTCACAGAGCTTACTGCCTACTTGACACTCTGCTTGGATCTCTTACAGACATTTCATGCGCGACATGTACAAAACTCAACACTTGATTTTCTCCCTGAAACTATTTCTCACCAAATTTTTCCCATTTCAGAAAATGACATCGTCATCTATCCAGTTGTATAAATCACAAACATCTTTGATTCTTATCTTTCCCCTCTCTTCAAATCCAAGACATGATGACTTAGTCCCATAACCTCTACCTCCAAAGTATAGCTCAAAGCCATCCATTTCTTCCCATGTCCCTGGGCTTTTGCCAATACTCCAGCCCTGGACCAACACATTCGTGCCTCCTGCTGTCCCTCTTTCTCTTTCCAAATCCATTCTCCATACAGTGTTTGGAATTATTTTTTAAATGTAAATCAAATGATGCCACTCTCTTGCTTACAATCCTTTTGTGGCATACTGTTGCCTCTGAAATAAAGTTCAGACTCTTTCTAATGGCTGACAAGGTCCCTGCCTACCTCTCCAGCCCAACTCCTGCCAGCCTAGAACATTCCACCCACACTGACGGCTTCTCATCCCTGCAAACATGCCACTCTCAAGACTGTGGGCCTTGTCCTTGCTCTGGCCTCTGTCTGAAATGCCTCCTCTGGTGCCCCAGCCTTTATGTTTGCTGGGTGTCTCAGAAGGCCTTCTGGACCATTTTATCTACATGAGTTCTCCATCCACATTTTCCCCATAGCCTCCTGTTTGTTTTCTTCATGGGACTTTTCTCCATTGGTAATTACATCTTTATTGGCTTATTAACCAATTTATTATTGCTCTGCCCCACTAAACTATAAATTCTATGAGGGCAGGGACTATATCTGGTTTATTTATCACTGTAGACCTAACACCTGCTACTAGGTAGACAGTCAATAAATATTTAATGAATAAATGAATAAAGTACATCTGGCTACTAAGTGGTAAAACTAGCCCAGATATGACTCTAAAGTCTGTGTTCTGAACTATTATGGTATGCATAAAATTAATTCATGTTTGGTGGAATTTTAATGTGAAGTGAATTTTATAAATATCCAAAATTCTTTTAAAATTTGATAAGCCCTATGATAACCCTCTACTGGAGACAGTGTACTTGATTAACTGCTCTTGTCTAGAGTGGCAGTGTCGCTGGACAATATACACTATACTATATTCGGCAATTTGTTTACTAAGATGCCCAAAATGAGATTCCTTGCAATGATTCCTTCAATTCTAGCAAAAATTCTGTGAAATTAAATGTAATGACTTTGAGCAAGTTACTTAGCCTCTTTGAATCACTGTTTCTTCATCTATAAAATCAGGAAATAACTATAGAATCACGGCAGAGGACTTAAGGAAATAATAGATGCTAAGCCCTCACCCCAGAGCTTAGTAGATGGTAAGTGAATAGTAACTGTAGTTCTTTTTTTTTCTTTTTTTTTAAAGTCTTAATTCTTTAATTGACTGAAAGACTCATCTTTGCGACCCACTAACCAGGTTTCCTTTTTTTTTAAACTGTTTCTAAATGATAACATAGTCCAGATATCATGGATTGGCATGTGGAGTCATCAAAGACTAATGAAACAGAGGGAGATGGGCAGGAGAGCTGCCTCTGAGGGGCACCTTAGGAACCCACAGGCAGGCTCTAAATCTGGACAAACAAGGCTCAAAATCTCCATTAGTTTACACTTTATGGCAATTACAAAGGATAGCTACAGTCCCAGGCTGAAGTTGGTGCCATTCTTGGAATTTGTATTTGGCTCATGAATTTACATTTCCCACTAAGGTATAACTTCTTTTCTCAAGAGGAATATAGCAGCAACATGTTCTTTTCTAAACTACTTTTAAAGAGAAGTTTGATTCAGTTAATCAATTCTGCCTAAACAACAACAACAAAAAGGTAAAAACATTGATTTTTATTCATGAGAATTACTTTCTTTCTTTGCCTCAGAGGACTTAGTTATCCAGTATTTGCCAAGTGCTCTATTTCACGTGGTTTAATGAAAGTCTTGGGTCCCATTTTTCTTTGAGATCAGTTTGAGAGGACCATATTTCTTTCATAAAAAAGTCAGAATTTCTTTTCTGTCTCTCAGGTTTTGATTGTTATCGTGACAAAAGTAGACAAGCTGGCAGAGGAAGCCACAGAAGTTCTTCGAAAATCTGAAAGCCTAATAGATGGAGATGAATGGATTTTGAATAATAAATTCCTAGTGCCATTCTAACTTGGGGGAAATAAAATAGAACTTTTGCTAAATATTTACATGTTTTGGAGAATAAAATCTTAGAGCGATATACAATAAATTTTAAGATTCATCAGAATGATGTTCTTTCCTTGCAACTCACCCCAAAGCCTTAAGTTCACACACACACATACACACACACACACACACACACACAGAACTGTGGAAATAAGATGGAACTTTAGCTATCCTTAATAGCTGGGACTTTGACTGAATGGAATTTCCAAAGAAATAGTTTTACAGCATCCTAGTGGAAAATTATTGGTGTTTTTATGTATCCTATGGATCTGATTTAATATTTATTTTTCAAGATTATCACTTTAGTTTTTTTCATTTATGAAATCATGTGTTTATGTGAAGGTAAGAGCATCAAAGCACTTTGTTTCCTCCTTTAACATTAGTTTAGTGTCTACAAGGAATTTTTTTTTTTTTTTTGAGACGGAGTCTCACTCTGTTGCCTGGGCTTGAGTGCCGTGGCGTCAGCCTAGCTCACAGCAACCTCAAACTCCTGGGCTCAAGCGATCCTTCTGCCTCAGCCTCCCAAGTAGCTGGGACTATAGGCATGCGCCACCACACCCAGCTAATTTTTTTCTATATATTTTTAGTTGTCTGATTAATTTCTTTCTATTTTTAGTAGAGATGGGGTCTCGCTCTTGCTCAGGCTGGTTTCTAACTCCTGAGCTCAAACAATCCGCCCGCCTCGGCCTCCCAGAGAGGTAGGATTACAGGCGTGAGCCACCACGCCCGGCCAGGAATTATTTTATTAAATTCAAACTTTCTTCCCCAGGGCAATCCTGTCTTTATTAATATTTCATTTCTTGGTTCTTGGTTCCAGTAGATTTTTACTCATGGAATTAAATCTGAGAGAGTCCTTGTTCTCCTTCTTATAGTATTTCCAAATATCTCAGAATTAAGATCATTTTCTCTATCTTTTCATAAAATCTGCTTACAAGTTTTAGTACAAGTAAACTTTCCTTTTTCTTGATATTTTTGGAAGAGGGGGGAGATACCTTTGAAGGCATCTGGTCTCCCTGGCTCTGTGGGAGCCTTGCAGGGGCTCACCCACTGCCCCAGCCCTCTGCGTTCTCCCACCATCCTCAGCTGCACTTCGTTACATATTTGAATGAAATGTTCTTGTCCTGCTTTCCCAAAACTAAAACGTTCTGCCACTCTCTTTTTCCTCATCCATGTGCATTTACGTTCTTCTGCTGAGATGGAAAGACTCAGAATAGGGTTGGAATAAATAACGTAGAAATCGATGAAAATGCTTGCTCTTTCAGTTTACACAAATAAAACAACAGAAGCAGAATTTGTCAGTGATCAGTGACTCAAGTTCACATTTTGGACGTGGCATTTGAAGAATTCGTTTCTAAGAGTGGACCCAAAGACAAGGACAAGGAATTTTGTTGTTGTTGCTGTTTCTATAATATTACATCACCTCAGAATGATACTTTTTGGTAGAAGATTTAGAAACACAACCATACCCCTTACACCATCTTCTTACGAAATGTATCAAATCACCGTATGTTAAAGTTCTATAGTTTCATCCTCCCAACAAAGTAGAAAACCCCTAAGACAGAAGAAACAGAAATAGTTCATGCGGATGCCACAGTGAAGCCTCTTGTTTGTAGGAGTAAGGGGTGCCTCCTTGGAGGTCTATCAGGAAAGTTGACTTTTGTTGAATGTGTGTTTCTGGAGTATAATGCCTGGATTACTAGAAAGTCCTTGTGGATTGTGACTGTCTGAAACTGTTTTTTCATAATAAAAAATATTTAGAGTTGTACCATGGAGACATGTTTCCCTATGATATAGGCAGCCTGGGCTTTGGGGGCAATTTGCCTACGTAGCATATATTTAAACTGGTTGCAATTATTGGGTAAATTGTTCGCTGTGGTCCCAGGGGATGTTTAAGATAAAGGTGGTGAGATTTCTCACCCTGTCAACTTAGTTCTTGAGTTCTGCTCAAGTTAACTAATGAAAGTAATTGTCCGTGAAAAGGACAAGGTTAAAAATGCAATTAGAACATGCTAACACATGAATGAAATAACACGTGAATGAAATCTCTGGGGGATGAGCATCTTTAGACTCACCTCATTTCTGCTAATCTTGATATTCAGAATACTTCTTGTCTCTTGGAGTTTCAAAGTAAGCATTTAGAATCTAGGGCTTTCGTAAGGGCAAAAAATTGTGTTATGTGCTATCCACAGCTCTTTTTCTCATTTTATGCCTTGAATATTCTGGTACGACACCCAGATGCTTTCACATTATGTATTAAATCATTTTCCCCTTGTCGAATTAGTTTGCCAAATTGCTTTCTGATCATGACTCTTCCGGAGAGCAGACTCCTTCCTCTGATGGATGCAGATTTTCCTCAGCAGTGTTTTGCAGTCAGCAAAGCAGACTCACGGAAAGTGCAAACGAATACACGCTTATGATTCCTTGATTGGAATGACCCATGTAGTTATGTAAACCACATTTAAGGACCAGGGTGACCTGTTGAATTAAGTATGTTTGTGGCAGGTAAGAGAAAAATACTAGAAACTATGCCTCTCCAGCCTTGAATTATTATATAATTGACTTATTAGCAAATTTCTATGTAGATACAGTCTTTAAATTTAAAAAATTCTACTAATTCTCAAGCCTTAAAGTAATGAAATGTTATCTTTTTAAGTGAAATATTTTTGCCTAACTAAAATAGGGAACTATCAGTGAATTTTTGTACCCTAAAGTATTCCATAAAGAAATTCAAGAGGTAAGGGGAGAAAAATCAAGAATTCTGTTTCAAAGTTTTTTTGTTCTTAAAAGGCTCAAAAGGCTACTGTCATCCTAATATGTCTCATTAGAAGTTGAAAATGACTAAATAAACCTACACGCACAAGCACACATAGATGAGTAGGTTTGTGTTTGTCTTTAGTTGGTACTTTTTGCCATATATAACTTCCACTTAACACAATTCCTCTAATTTCTCTGTCAAAATGCAGCATGATTTAGGATTAAACAATACTAAATACAGTGGTAAAGCATCAGGTATGAAAGATACATTAGCATAAGGTATTGTTATTTCATCTAATGGTAGACTATGTTAATTTTTAAAATATTTCACAATCATTTTATGCTAGTGAATAAAACAATAGCTAAACTAGGGGCTATGTGCAAACAGAAACACACAACAAAATGTACAGTGAATATTCTTCTTCCATTTGTTTCCTTAGCAAATAGAATTTGATTGCTGAGTTCTTCATGGAACGATGAGTCTTTTGTATTTTATTTCTATCTATAGACACAGAGATCTGTCCCTCTGCCATGGAGACGTTGTCTTATATGAGAGTCGTATTTCAGCAAACATAATTAAACCCTCACAAACAGAGCCTTCTATTAGTCAGACCAGAGTTATTGCTGTTGTGCTTAGATGCATACGAAAGTATTTCACATTCTGCTGGGGGAGAAAAAAGACCGCTAAATATTTCATGGGCTTTTCTTGATCGAATTGTTTATTTCTCAACATTTTAAAGAGATACTTAATTTTTCTTGACAGCTATTTTTGTCAACACGTTATAGAAGTAGATATTAAGGGCAAAATTTGCATGGGATGCCAAGAGCTGGTATTTCCTGGAGTGATGCTTGCTGTATGCATAAAAATAAATCTCATACTGTTCTCCCGAAAATGTCCTTGGCATTTGATGTGTTTTCTAAAGCTATATTCTGGTAATGTTCTGCATCTAAGGTTTCGAGGTAGCGATGGGTTGGGGGGGTGGGAATCATAATTTGATTGGTGTGGTTCAGTATGTACACGGGTTTCGTGCAAAAATAAAAAGCAGACACTAGAGGGTGCTGTTTGATTTTCTTTTTCACTGGGTTGTGCCGCAGATGGCAGCGCACGGGGCACTAAAAAAATACCACCGTGTTCTCCCAGATAGGACCAATTGTGATGAAATACAAGCTATAGAAATCCCCTGAGTTTCGGGAGAGAGGCTGGGAGGTTCAGGCTGGGCTAGATGCTTAATTAATTCAGAATTAGTAAAGAAGTAATTCTTTGTTACCCTGGCCCTGCGTGATTGTCATCTTTTGATAATTACTCAATTCCTTTGGTTGAAAGAAATTGTATTAGATTTCAAGCTCTTGCTAAATGTCAAATGATTCTAAAAATAGCTATAATATTAGACAATGTTAAACAATTAGTGCTCTCAAGTTTTGCCACTAGGATTTTGAGTAGAGCACATACCTACTACCGGTTAAGAAACTGATTATAGAATTCCCAAATGTCATAAATGCCAGACGGCCAGACGATGTTTCTTTTGATATCAAACAAATATCAGGTCAACAAGATTCCCAAATAACTTCCTTTTTAACCTTTGCTAAGCGTGTGCTTTTTCTCCTCCCCTCCTTGAGACAAATCTTTCTGAGCAGCAAGGAAAGGCAATGTTCTGGAGTTATCTTAATATATACCATCATATGGCTTACATTTGTCTAGTGTCATTTGTACCATAACAATATTCGGAAAAAAATCTTCATGTTTACATTTTATAGATAGGAAAATTAAGGTATTAAGGTATCGAATGATTTGGGTTTGAAGCAATTAGTGGAAGTCAGGGTGCCTTCCAGAAGTAAACGAGTTTTTAGCTCTGCAGAAGCATTTGTCTTTCATCTAGATAGAGGTGATTGACATAAAGATAATATGAGAGCCATCCCCACTGACTTCAGTTCTTCTCCCCTCAAGGCACAGGGGAAGTTTGCACTTCCTCATCTCTGAAAGTCAGTTACAGCCACGAGACTTGCGTTGGGCAATGAAATGGGGACAGAAGAGATACGTGTCACTTCTGGGCAGAAGCATGGAAGATCTGAGGCGTGATTCTCCATGCTGTCTTCCCTAGCTGAGTGAACCTTGAAGCCACATGATGAGCTGGCAGCATCAAAAGATAATAAAGCCTCTATCGACCTCCATTCCAGGATGACGGTGAGGAGCAGAGTCGACTTGTATGAACAAGAAAGAGACCTCTGTTGCTGAAGCCACTGAGATTCTGGGGTTTTCTGTGATGGCATCACCAGCTGGCTTATCCTGATGATAGACAAGGGAAGGATACCAACCAAATGAGAAAACCAAAGGCCAAGAATAAGTGTGACAAGAAGGGATTTAATTAAAAAGCTAAAAAAAAAAAAAAAAACCAAAAAAAAACCCCAGTAGTTTTGACTTAAGTAATTCCTAATGACATTGATATGTGAATCAATGAAGAGGAGTTATCAAATAAGTGACATATCCTTCCCTCCTGGTATGTTTCTAGTTAAAATTCATCTGAGAAACTCCAGTAAAACAACAAATGAGACATTATGGTGTTCAACTCAATCTGTTTGATTTTGAAAATTAAACTCCAACAGTGTGAATGGAAATGGTACATGAGCTCATCAGAACCTTCTGATCTTGGAGTGTGGAGTCGAGGTTTTCATGTAAACAAAAAGCATGCACGTGATTTCAGCTTCTATCTGTGGTGAGCACGAAGTATTCTGTCTCAACTAAAATAGATGGCTTGATTCCTTAATGCATCTCAATGCTCAACATTTTCCCAAAAGATCTTAAGATGTCCAGGCAGAAGCAGACACACGTTTTTCTCCCACCAATACTAGTGGTCCTCTTAGCTGCATAGCGTGTGTGGCTTCTGGGAAAAGCTAGAATTTGTTGGCTCCCTGGGACTGGAAGGAACGAGCAGCTCAGTGTAGACTCAGCTACACCCCACTTCTTCAGACCTGTGACAGCACGATGCTGGCACCTTTTACCTGTGAGACAACAGCCACTGTACCCACACCCACGTTCAAGACGCTAAGTGTTTCTGCTTAGCTTTTCAGAGTTCCCAGAAAAATACAAAAATGCTATCAGCTTAAATCCGAGACAACTTCAAAATAAACTTGAAGTGGGTTTTATTTTGTTTTTGACCTTATAAAGAGAGGCACTCCAGGGATATATTTAGCAGGCCCTCTATTTTGTAGTTAATTATACAAATGTGTGTTTGCGTACCACTTACAAAAGAGGACGCTGCGTATTCTCTTGTACACAGCTTAATACTCTGCTAACACTGTGTACGCACACAGGGGCAGCAATATAACAGCACATTAACGCTCTGGCCAGCGGTGCCCACCTGGCCCAATTGCTGCTGCCGCTGCTACTTCTATTTTTTCAATCATAGCATGCTATGTAGTGTGCAAAGCTTGACATCCTTAAGAATGACTCCAGCCACCAAGCAATAAGAATATGTGAACACAAGTTTATTTAAGGATAAAACACATTAAAAATGATTTGGTTGATTTGTAAAAAGAGAAGGATTGGGTTTGAAGGGGCAGGATGAGGGATGGGGTCGCCCAGATCAACAATATCCCCAGTGGCCAAGGCTGCCATGGCAAGGTTGAAGGACACAGTGGGTGGGGAAGGGGCTTATCATAAACAGAAGGGGGCAACACACGCATATCATGGGTCAGACACTTGCAAACATCAGAAAGCTTCCTTAGGGGGAGTCACACCTTCCAGTCATCGCTTTAAAGTTGTTCCAACAGGCCTCTCTCTGTAAAGCAGTGATCCAGAAACAGCACTGGCTTGACAGATTCCTCTGGTCAGATTTCTGGTCAGATTTCTCTGACCAGAATTTTTTCCTTTACTGTCTTTTTGTGTGAACCAAAGGTTCTAGTGACAACTATTTGGGAAATCTGGGCAAGATATACACATTCCACAACTGGCTTTTAGAAGCCCCGTTGCATACCGTGAAAGAGGAGCTTGGAATGTCACTCATTGGAGGCAGGTGGCATCACTTTGAGATGCTGGACACTTTCAAATAGGTTTTGACTTAAGGGCACACACATTTTATCCTACAGGGAGTTGAAGTAAGTAAATTACAGTACTTTATATAACAACCTTGAGTTAATTATGAGGTTGTGCCTGATTTATAGACAAAATGCCATAATGAAATCTGGGTTATGACGAGAAGAAGCATCCAAACTTGAAGTTCAATTGAAGAATTAGAGGCTGTGAACAGAGAGGAACATAGTAAGTCCTATGGGGGCTAAAATACCTGTTTGCTAGGGATAAAATATCTTTTCAGTACTCGACTAAATAAAGGAAATTTCACTGCCAAGAACCCACTTTATCCAAATGGCCCTAATAAGGCAGGAAAGCAGCAGAACCAATCCAATCTTTAGGAGAATCCTGCTGACCTCACAGGGCATCAGAGAAACCATGTGCTAAAGTTTTCTTGTTTGCTGGAGCAAACATCCCAACCCCACCCCTAGCCCAAGTAGACGTGGCAGGCAGATTTAGGGCCAATATATTGCCCTTAAATGGTTGGATAATTAATTTTTTAAAAAAATTATCTTCATCTTTTAGATGAAACAGCAGGGACCACAACTTTACCAAAAAAAAAAAAAGAGGCTCTAGAATTCCATGGGTGTTTCCCCCATCTTTCCCTTCTTAATTTCTGTGATTTTCATAGGAAAGTTGCCAACTGCGTGGGCTTCGAACCTGACTTTCTCCTCCCCAGAGTACAGACCCCGCTGTGTGCTCTAGCTGCCCACCGCGAAGTGGAGGAGCGTCTACCTCGGCAGCTCTTGCCGTCCGCCTGCAGGGTTCCCGTCACGCAGCTGCACAGAGGCCCGTCCACCCGGCTCGTGCAAATCTGCTCACACCCTCCGTTGTCCTCACACCAGTCCAGCCCTGCAAAAGAGCAGTCGGGCACATTCACCACACAGTTCGACCCTTCAACGGGCATCTCAGGGCAAGGCTTTAACGAGGGAAGAGGACAAAGAACAGCCCAATGCCGTTGAGTCTTTTAAAGTCAATGAGAAGATCTCTTCGAGGAAGCAGGCGGTCCTCTCCAACTGGCGTCCCCACCACCAACGTCCTCATCCACTGGGCTCACGTCACAGGTGAAGCACATCTGAGCCTTCCAATCCCATTGTTTTAATAATTTATAGTGTGTTTTAGCAAACATACATACTTTTTCTCCTAATAGGTCCCACTGAAATGATCTGTTCTTTAGGTTCTTTTGAGTAACCTGTGGCAGTCCTGGAATTTTGAGGGCAAGTCTGCAAGACAGAACACCAGAGGGAAAATTTCACACAATTAAGCTGATAACTTATTCTTCACCACATTTCCACCTCCACAAGAGGCAGTGGCTCTGCCCTCAAGCATTACTGCTGCTTAGATTAATTAGAACCAATGCATTCTTGATCACTGAGTCCACTGGGACCCCAGTCTTTATGTCGAACAGAATTAAATATACTCTCCACACTGGAGTTAGATTCAAAGAGGCTCCTGATCCAGGAATGAGGATGGCTGTGTCTCATCAGACACAGCAGTGTCGGTATGTAGCTCTGACCATAACTCACATCTTGATTCTGCAAACATGGGGTAAACTTAAAGCTGGAATGTTAAAGGTTAGGGGCCGGATACCAGGACATATCTTAGGGACATAGCCGTAAGTGGTGGGGAGGGAAGCCTGGTATGAACAGATGATTGGTTTGTCACCTCATCCCAGCAGCCCCTCTAGAGCCTCAGGCCCTGGTGTAGATCAGAAGGCTGTAGCACACCTGGCTGAGCTGTGTCCTGACCCCAGGAGTTTGGTTCCACAGTGGAGTGGAGCTTGGCCCAGTGGTCGCCACATTCAGGTTGCCTGGCTCCCTGTGCTCCCTGAGACTCCAGTGCAGTGGTTCTCAATCGGGCCAGCTGGCGAGGTTTGGAGACATTTTGGGGTGCTGCAACTGGGGAGAACGTGCTGCCGGCATCTAGTGTGGAGAGACCAGGGACGCTGCCGTGCACAGAACAACCCTTGCAGCAAAGAATGATTTGGTTCAAAATGTCAACAATGTCAAGGTTTGAGAAACCCTGGTCTGGTGTTAAGCCAATGACCAGTTGACATTTCAGAGCTAGAGGAGTAAGCAGACATCCTTCCATGTCTTCCCTCTCTTATTTTCCACCAAAGATGACTGTCCACTCCTCAGCGTCTGCGGAGGATTCCAGTTCAGCTGCCTGGCATCTGTGATCCCTGTGCTGGGACACTGGGGCGGTGGGAAGTCAGCCTAAGCATTTCATTTTCACACACGCACTTACGATTTTACAGGAGTACTTTTCTGAGTCACAGAGTGACACTGCGCAGTGAAGGTGAACTTCATCGTAATCCCCAATGAATTTGAAGACAGTGACGTGAAAGCGACAGGTTAGGGAGACTCCGTTCTCCTCGATGCCAATAGTGTTGTCCTTGATGTTCTGACACCTACTCAGAAAAAATAGTGGAATCTTGGCTTCACACTTTTCCCTCTTACCCTTTAATCCTCATCTTCATTTCAAAATTTCACATTTCACACAGAACCATCGTAAACGGTAAAAATGCTTTTACATTTGAAAGTGACCTCTGGACTGCATGGATTTGCCATTTATTGTCACTCCCTCGTATTTTCATAGCTTGTTTTGAAACATCCGATGCCACCTCGAATTAGTATCCTAACTGCAACTAAACCAAAATGCCTGTCGGGACCACACTCAATTTCCCCACGCTGGCGTCGCGTTCCGCCCCCTCATAATGCTGTGTTTTACTGATATCAATTTAATAGACACAAGATTAGTTCTTACTTCTCTGTACTTTCTTCAGTTAATTATCTACGTTGGCAGGGGCCCCTGACTCAAACCCTACTGGGAAATCTTCCCACACATTAAAATAGGTAGGAGCTGGAAGGGAAGGAAGAGCCATCAAGGATGAGCCACAGACTGTTTTGATGTAGCTGACCGCCTCTTTTCTCAACTCCCTTCCTTCTATGGTATTGAGCCAGCAGCAATCATAGCCAAGACATCCCTCGGGCACAGATCTCTTGCTTCAGCTACTTAGAGTTCCCCAAACGCATCGTAATCTTTTATGCTCCAGTGTCTTTTCATGCAGTGTTTCTCCCACCTGGAAGTTCTTTCTCCTCTTTTTCCCATGTCTAACTCCTACTCTTTCTACACCACCAATATCCCCTCATCATGCCCAGGCTAGGTGGGGACAGGTAGCCTTTCCTGGATTTGCCAACAGCACCCTGTTGAGCTCCTTGAGTGTAGAATCAAGTCGTATTTCCTCACTGTGTGAGGCATGCAGTAGGTGTTTGAAAATCTTTGTTGAGTAAGTGAATGAATGAATTGCGCTGCCATGGCCGAGGATGGCCCATAGGAGCCAATAAGCTATTTAAAATGATAAAGATAAAAAGGGTGACTCTTTTTCTTATGTTTCCTTTCCCTAGCCCACAGGATTAGGTAGCTTTGCGATAAGGAAAATTAAAAATTGAAGTTATCCTTCAGCATTCCAACACCTATTAAGTTTTGTAATTAGTCTCCTAGGCAAAATGCAAGTTGTTTTTCAAGGCAATAGTCTCTTCAGTGCTTCGAAACAAAAACTTACATGCCATACTTTTCCTTGTCACTGCCGTTCATTTGGATAATCTAACTTGTTTTCAAGGATGCTAAAGTGGTAGCAGCTCTCCAATCTTCACACCCACCTTCCCTCTTAACCAGACCATCAACTCTCTCCCAGGGAGAAGACTTGAGGGTGAGGTCTAGGTGGGCAGGACGGCTGCCTGGGTGCCTCCCTTAGAGTGAGCCAAACCAAGCACTAGAATCCTCAGCCCGTTAACAAAGGAACACTAGTCTTCCCTCTGTCTAGGCACATGCACAGAACAGAAGTGACCTGTGCCCCCAGACTTCTGGGCCACCGGTAGAGGCTGGTGCTGTCTCTGCCCCCTGCACAGCTAGGGAGGAACAAGTGACCCCCAAAATACTCTAGTGGACCCATTTTTCTGCTCATTCATTAAGCATTGTTCACTGGGGAAAAAAAAAAATAATCACATCCCTCCAAGAAAAGTCAGGAGGACTGATGGATTCAAATTCTCCCACGTGATGAAATCACTTCCCACCCAACAACAGTTTAATTTGAAGGCCTTTATTCAGACAGACCCTAGGGTAAGCTGAGATTTATTAACATGCTCACTGGCTCCTTGTCCCTCTCTGGGTCAAATCTATTAAATACTATTTTTAAAATGCTAAATGCTGCCGTGTCCTTCAAAGGAGAAGCAAGCCCTGTAATCGGGGTGTGCATTTGCAGAGTGGCTCAGATCTGAGCCTTTTTATGTTGGAAAAGGAATATGATAAGGGGAGGAAAGAAACATGATAAAAAGGAGAACTGTGATGTTAACCCATAAGGCTAGGCCTGCAAGACACCGAGTGGTCACCAAGATCCTCCCTTTGCCTCTAAGGAGGAGAAACACCAATTCAGAAAGACAAATGCCTTAGTGAGGTCTTTGCTGAATACACCACAGTGTACATCAGCAACCCATGCCACGCACCACGCCTGGTCAGTTAGGGAGTCAGGGTGTCCTGATACCTAAAAGGATTCCTTCTCTGCTTCTTGAAAGTGGGGTGGCCTAGAGTGGGCTCTGTGCCTAACCTCTGTAAGCCTGTTTCACCTGCAAAATAGTGGTTGTCTATTGCTTTATCTTTCCGGAAGCACAATCCTCTTCTCCAAGGGAACCCCGGCTCCTTCAGTCTCCCTCCCCTGGGAGGAAGCCTGCACAGAACATGCAAGCTCCAGGATCATGCCAGATCTCCACACGATTCAGTGGTTATAGCAGCACCTGGGCTCACACAGGTGGGCAAGCTTCCAAACAGATCAGTAGCCCGCTGATTACCAAAGGTGTGTCGGGAGGGGAAACAGAATCCTCCCTCACCCCTTCACTAGGCTCCAAGATTCTCTGGGTTTGATCCTCGCCGATCTCTTCTCTTTCTCTGTTTCCTGCTCTGCTCCACGATTTCCCACGTGAGGTCCCTGGCAGGCTCTGGCACCTCCTCCTCTGAACTACACCTGCGCTGTGCCTGTTCCCCCTCTCCTTTATCTGACACTCTTCCTTCCCTCCACGACATGCTGGTAAGCAATGTCTCTAGTCGGCCATCTTGCCTCCCAATTATGATTTGGTTTTGTAACCACTAAATGCCTTGTGTTTTTGTATAAGCTAGGTTGAATTGGTCTCTACCACTTATACTAAGATGAACTATGATTAATACAGTCACCTACTTTAAGAATATTTGTAGGCTTCAAGACAACTGACTAGAGGCACCCAGCATGCATCTCCTCCACAGAGAAGGACCAAAACAGTGAGCAGATAATCACAAGTTGAATAGAGCATCTAAGAGAGAACACTGGAATTCAGCAGGGAAGTGACAGGAAACCTCTGAGGCGAGAAGAAGGAAGTGAAGCAGCTGACCCAGCTGGGATCAGCTTGGAGCCGGCAGAAACTCCCCAGTGTGCAGGAAAGGTAAGCAGTGGATCCCCAGCAGGCCATGCTTCCACCATGAATTCCTTCAATCCTAGCCATGGGAGAGCTCCCTCAGCCCTTGCAGGCCCTTAGGTGAGTGTACAGAGCTGCCTGGATCCACATGATGGCATTGCTGCATAGAGAGAGTTTACACTGGATCCCACACACCCGCTGAGTCCCAAGCAGCTGCAGCACAATGCCATTTTGACAGTCCAGTCCCCACCAAACTACATATTGTCCCGGGGCCCAGCAGCCCTGGCATCTCCCATCCCAGAGCCCAACCACATCCAACCACACCCACATCTCCCCACATCCAACCAGAGGGCTGCAGTGTAAAGACACCAGCTGGGCCAGGCGCGGTGGCTCACACCTGTAATCCTAGCTCTCTGGGAGGCCGAGGCAGGAGGATCGTTTGAGCTCAGGAGTTCGAAACCAGCCTGAGCAAGAGCGAGACCCCGTCTCTACTAAAATTAGAAAGAAATTAATTGGACAACTAAAAATATATGG
>NW_012147412.1:1617516-1643943 GCF_000956105.1 Propithecus coquereli | reverse complement strand
AAAAAAAAAAAAAAAAAAAAAGACACCAGCTGGACCCAGAAGTGTGGCCAGGTCTCCAGCACTCTAGCCCATGCCGTGTCCCACTCCCTGGGGAATGGGACATGCAGTACACCGGTGAGGCTGCCCCTGGGAAAAAGGGAGCTGAAGCACGTGCTCTCCAGAGCCTGAGAACCACCTTCCTGGGCCACTGCCACTGACAGCAACCCTATCTCCCCAGCATCAGGACCACCACACACTTGCATGTCCCTTCAGGGGGCCTGGGGACCAGCCCACCCAGGTGCCATCCTGGGGCTTGAGGACAGGTCCACCCTGCCCGCTGCTGCCAGCACCCATACACGTCATCCAGGGGCCTGGGAATCAACCCACCCCACCTGTCACCACCAGCACCCACACATGCCTTCCAGGGGCCTGAGAATAGGCCCATCCAGGCTGCTATCACTGCTGCCACTGGTGCCCAAGTGTGGCTTCTGGTGCCATCTGGGGACCTAGGGATCAATCCACCCCATCCACCACCACTGGTGCCTGTGTACACCATTGGGGGACCTGACAACAGGCCTGCCCTGCCTTCTATAGCCTGTGCCCCTATGCACCATTTGGGTGCCTGAGGACAGGCCTGTCCAACCTGCCACTGCCAGTGCCCATGCATGTCATCCAGGGGCCTGGGGATTGTTCTGCCATGCCTGCCACTGCTAGTGACCATGCACATTTTTTAGGAGCCCAAAAACAGGCCTGTTCAACCTGCCACCACCCGTACCTAGGGGCCTGGGGACTGGCCCACCCAGCCTGCCACCACCACTGCTGGTGCCTGCACATGCTGTTTGGGGGCCCAAGAGCTGGCCTGTTGCTGCTAATGCCATCACTAACACCGTGCAACCTTCCCAGGGATCTGAGGACCCATCCACCCACCTGGCCTATCATTGCCACTGCCAGCACCTGAGCAAGCCACCTGAAGGCCCAAGGATCAGCCCACCTGGACCTGCTACCAACAGTACCTGCATATGCTACCAGTGGCCCAAGGACCAGCATGTGTGGCCTGCCACTATAAGCACTGGTGTCCAAGGACCAGCCCACCTGGCATCCTCATCCCCAGCAAAGCTTCACCACAGCGTCCACTAACAACTGCAGCCTAAGCCACTGAAGAACTCACAGAACCACTGATGCTGATTACAGCTGAAAAAATAATATGGAGATGACTATAATACTGTGCCCACCCAGAATCAAAGCCAAAGCATCCTACCCAACCAACACTATAGATATATCTATAGGAAAAAGTCTTCCCCTATGAAAGCCAATCCATAAAATTAGAAGAAGTGACTATTACATTAGATGCCCAGATATCAATGTAAACACACAAGAAACATGAAATGGCAAGGAAACATGACATCTCCACAGGAACACAAAAATTCTCCAGCAACAAATTCCAACAAAAAATAAATCTATAAAATGCCTCAAAAAATTCAAAATAATGGTATTAAAGAAGCTCAGTAAGATCCAAGAGAACACAGATAAATAATACAAAGAAATAAGAAAACAATTCATGATCTGAATGAGAAATTCAACAAAGAGCCAGATATCTTTTAAAAAAGAACCAAACAGAAATCCTAGGACCAAATAATTCAATGAATGAAAGAAAAAATATAATTTAGAGTTTCAAAAATAGCAGCAGAAGGGACTTTTGAAGTTGAATTCAGCTCTTTTGAAATAACCCATTCCGAAAAGAAAGAAAGGAGAAAGAAAGAAAGAAAAAAGAAAATAGAAAGCCTGTGTAAAATACAGAATAACATAAAGCGAACAAATATTTGAATTTGAATTTTGGAATTTCCAAAAGGAGAAGAGATATCAAAAGGCATAGCAAACCAATTTAATGAAATAATAATTGAAAACATCCCAAGTCTTCCAAGAACTATAGACATCCAGATACAGGAAGCTCAAAGATCCCAGAAAGATTCAACCCAAAGGTCTTCTCCAAGGCATATTATAATCAAACTGTCAAAAGTCTAAGACAAAGAGAAAATTCTAAAAACAGCAAGAGAAAAATGTCAAGTCACATATAAAGGAATCCCCCTCAGACTTACAACAGATTTCTCAGCAGAAACCTTACAGGCCCAAGCCAAAGGCCAGAAGAGAATGGGATGATATATTCAAAGTGCTGACAGAACAAAACCTGCTAACCAATAATACTATACTCAGCACAGCTATTCTTCAAAAATGAAGAAGAAATAAAGTCTTTCCCAGGTAAGAAAAATTGAGGGAATTCATCATCATTAGGACAACCCTAAAAGAAACACTCACATCTAGAAGCAAAAGGATATCTACCATAATGAAAACATATGAAAGTATAAAACTCAATGGTAGAACAGACACACAAACGAGAAAGAAAAAAAAGCCAAATGTTATAGCTACAGGAAACCACTAAATGGCAATGATACACAATAGGAAAGGAAGAAATGAACAAAGGATATACAAAATAATCAGGAAACAATCAACAAAATGATGGCAATAAGTCATCACCTACCAATAATAACCTTGAATGTAAACAGATGAAATTCTCCACTTAAAAGATATAGACTGGCTAAATGAATTAAAAAAACATGACCTAACTACAGACTGCCTATAAGAAATTCACTTGACCAGTACAGACACATACAGACTGAAAGTGAAAGGATAGACAAAGATATTCCACACAAACAAAAACCAAAAGCAAGTAAGAATAGCTATATATCAGATAAAATAGACTTTAAGTCAAAAACTGTAAAAAGAGACAAAGAAGGTCATTATATAATGAAAAAGAGATCAATTCAGCAAGAAGATATAACAATTCTAAATAGGTATGCACCCAACACTGGAGCATCCAGATATATAAAGTAAATATCTATCTCTCTAAAGTCTATCTCTCTAAAAGAAGAGATAGACACCAATACAATAATAGTTGGGGATTTCAACACCCCAATCTCAGCACTGGACAGATCATCTAAACAGAAAATCAACAAAGAAACACTGGGTTTAAATTACACTTTAGACCCAGTGGACCTAATATACATTTATAGAACATTTTATCCAACAGCTGCAGAATACACATTCTTCTCATCAGCATATGGAACATTCTCTAAGACAGACCACATGTTAGACCCTGTGGCCAAATTTGTTTAAAAACAAATTTTTAAAAATTGTAATCATATCAAGTATTTTCTTAGAGCACAGTGGAAGAAAACTAGAAACCAATAATAAGAGGAACTTTGGAAAGTGTACAAATAGATGGAAATTAAGCAACATGATCCTGAACTATCACTGAGTCAAAGAAGAAATTAAGGAGGAAATAAAAACATTTCCTAAAACAAATGAAAATGGAAACAACATACCAAAACCTATGAGATACAGAAAAAGCAGTGCTAAAGGGGAAGTTTATAACAATAAACACCTACATCAAAAAAGTAGAAAGATTTTAAATAACCTAATGATGTACCTCAATGAACTAGAAAAGCAAAAAGAAAACAAACCCAAATTTAGTGGAAGGAAGAAATAGTAAAGGTCAGAAAAGAACTAAATAAAACAGGGACTAAAAACAAAAACAAAGGATCAACAAAATGAAAAATTCGTTTTTTGGAATGATAAAAAAATTGATAAAGCACTGGCTAGACTAACCAAGAAAAAGAAAGAAGGTCCAAATAAATAAAATCAGAAACTAAAAGGGAGACATTACAGTGGACACTACAGAAATACAAAGGATTGTTAGAGATTATTATGAACAACTATATGCTAACAAATGAGAAAACCTAAAAAAAAAAAAAATGAATACATTCCTGGACACATACAATCCACTAATATTGGGCCAGGAAGAAGGAGAAAACCTGAACAGACCAATAATGAATAACAAGATAAAAGCAATAATAAAAAGTTTCCCAACAAAGAAAAGTCCAGGACTGGATGGCTTTACTACTGAATTCTACCAAACTTATGAAAAAGAACTAATGCCAATTCTCAAATTATTGCAAAAAATTGAAGAGGAGGGAATTCTTCCTAATTCATTATAGGAGGCCAGCATTACCCTACTACCAAAACCAGACAAAGATACAACAACAAAAAAGCAAAACTACAGGCCAATGTCCCTGATGAACACAGACACAAAAATCCTCAACAAAATACTAGCAAACTGAGTCCAACAACATGTTAAAATGATGATACACCATGAATAAGTGGGATTTATACCGGGGATGCAAGCATAGTTCAACATATGTAAATCAATAAATGGGATACATCACATCAATAAAATGAAGGGCAAAACCCATATGATCATCTCAATAGATGTAGAAAAAGCACTTGATAAAATTCAACATCTCTTCATGACAAAAATTCACAAAAAATTAGGCATAGAAGGAACAAACCTCAACATACTAAAGGCCATATGTGATAGACCCACAGCTAACATCATATTGAATGGGGGAAAGCTGAAACCCTTTCCTCTAAGAATTGGATCAAGACAGAGATGCCCACTTTTACCACTCTTTCGCAACATACTACTGGAAGTCCTAGCCAGAGCAATCAGGCAAGAAAGAGAAATAAAAGGCATCCAAATTGGAGACTAAGAAGTCAAATTATCCCTCTTCACAGAAAACATGATCTTATAAATAGAAAAACCTAAAGTCTCCACCAAAACCTTGTAGAACTGCAAGTGAATTCAGTAAAGTTGTAGGATACAAAATCAACATTCAAAAATCAGTAGCATTTCTAAACACCAATAATGAATTGGCTGGAAAAGAAATCAAGAAACCAATCCCATTTATAAAAGCTAGCAAAAAAATACCCAGGAATAAATTCAAGAAAGGATGTGAAAGTCCTCTACAAGGAAAACTATGAAACACTGATGAAAGAAATTGAAGAGGACATAAACCAATGGAAAGACATTCCACGCTCATGAATCAGAAAAATTAATATTGTTAAAATGACCACACTACACAACGCAATCTGCACATTCAATGCAATCCCTATTAAAATACCAATAATATTTTTCACAGAAATAGAAAAAAAAATCCTAAAATTCATGAGGAATCACAAAAGATCATGAATAGCCAAAACAATGCCAAGTAAAAAGAACAAAGGTGGAGGTACCACACTACCTGAGTTCAAAATATACTACAAAGCTATACTAACCCAAACAGCAATGGTATTGATGTAAACACAGACACACATACCAATGGAACTGAATAGAAATCCCAGAAATAAATTCATGTTTTTACAGCTAAACGATTTTCAACACAGGCACCAAGAACATACATTGGGGAAAGGACACCCTATTCAACAAATGGTACTGAGAAAACTAGGTGTCTATGTGCAGAAGAATGAAACCAGGCCCCTATCTCTCACCATGTACTAAAATCAACTCAAAATAGCTTAAAAATTTAAATGTAAGACCCAAAGATTAAAAACTTCTAAAAGAAAATGTAGGGGAAATGCTTCAGGACATTAGCCTAGCAAATATTTTGTGGCTAAGACTTCAAAAGCACAGGCAACGAAAACAAAAATAAACAAATAGGACTATATTAAACTAAAAACCTTCTGCACAGCAAAGGAAACCATCAAAAGAGTGAAGAGACTACCTGTAGAATGCAAAAATACATTTGCAAACTATTCATCTGACAAGGGACTAATATCTGGAATATACAAGAAACTCAATCCAACAGCAAAAAACACACACACACACAAATAATCCCATTAAAACATGGGCAAAGGAGCTGAGTAGATATTTAGCAAAAGAAGACACACAAATGGCCAACGGGTATATGAAAAAATATTCAACATCACTAATCATTATGAAAATGCAAATCAAAACCACAATGAGATATCTTACCCCAGTTAGAATGGCTATTATGAAAAAGTTAAAAAATATCAAATGCTGGCAAGGATGTAGGGAAAAGGGAACTCTTAAACACTGTTGGTGGGAATGTAAATCAGTATAGCCATTTTGGAAAAGAGTATGGAGTTTTCTCAAAAAACTAAAAATAGAACTACAGTATGATCCAGCAATCCCACAACTGGGTGTTTATCCAAAGAAAGGGAAATCAATATATCAAAGGGATACTTATGCCCCCATGTTTATAGAAGTACTATTCACAATAGCCAAAATATGGAATCCACCTGTCAGTGGATGAATGGGTAAAGGAAATGTGGTACATATACACAGTGGAATACTATTCAGCCCTAAAAAGAATAAAATGCTGTCATGTGCAGCAACATAGATGGAACTAGAGATCATTATGTTAAGTGAAATAAGCCAGGCAAAGAAAGACAATAGCTCATGTTCTCACTCGTATGTGGGAGCTAAAAAAGGGGATCTCACAGAGGTAGACAGTAGAATGATGGTCACCAGAGGCTGGGAAGGGTGTGTGAGGAGGGATTGAGAAGGGGTTGGTTAATGGGTACAAACATACAATTAGATAGAAGAAATAAGTTCTAGTGTTCAATAGCACAGTAGGGTGACTGACTATATTTAACAACAATTTACTGTGTATTTCAAAATAGCTGGAAGAGATTTGAAATGTTTCCAACACAATGAAATGATTAATATTCAAGGTGATGGATATCCTAAATATCATAATTTCATCATTACACATTTTATGCATGCATCAAAATATCACACGTACCCCATAAATATGTATACATAAAATTATGTATCAATAAAAATTTTCAGTAAACATTTCTAAAAAGTAATTCAAATAAAGAAAGGAATTATTGTGTTAGGGTGATGAGAATGTTCTAAAATTAGATTATGATGATGTTTGCATTCCTCTGAAAATTTACTAAAAATCATTGAATTTTACACTTAAAGCAAGTACATGTTATTGTCTATAAATTATGTATACAATAAAGCTGTTAAAAATGAATTATTGTAAAATATAATATGTGTAAATAGCCTGACATAACCAGTAAATGTTTTTAAAACGTAAAGATAATTATTCTTATTGCAGTTAGTCTATAGTCTTTTCTTCCCATTCATTCATTCTTTCATTCAATAAATTTTGTTGTGTAACCACCTATGTCTGAGGAAATATACTAGGTGATGGGCACATAATGTTGAGTAAAAAGAAACTCGTTGAGTTTATAGGCTGTTGATTTCTCTTTTATTTTGGTAGATATCCTATGTGTTAACCTTTAGTTATTCTCATTACATACATTCATTTGTAGAATTTCACATTCCTCTCAAATTGAAGTCCAAAGTAGGCAAGACAGAATTCCCCTCTCTGATCACATCGAGAATAAAAGCATCTTGTAGTTAACGTCACTTGAACTTGGGGAATCTACTACTAAACTGCTGTGTGATTTTAAGCAAGTTTCTTGATCTTGTCTGTAAAACAAAGCTTATAATATCTACATCATAGGTTATTATAAAAATTAGATGAATTAATAGATGCAAAATGCTGGCCTTGTAGGTAGTCAACAAATATTAGTTCCCATTCCCTTCCCTAAAAAATGATGTAGACAATATCATATTAAGGTTCTGAGATTGTTTTCTATGAAGAGGCTACTCACCCTCCTTCAATGATGAAGTACCGGAGCTTATCGTTGCTGTCGCGGGAGGGGGTGGCATAGCATTTGTTGAGCGTTAGGATCAAATGTGTGGCGTCAGCTCCAACCACAAAGACCCCTACATACAGCACATCTCGAGTCGTCAACACTACTTCCCCCTGGCGGTAAGGATGTTTGTAGGAGGCATTTTTGTAGAGCGCCATCTTGGTGGTGAAGCTGCCTTCTTGGGTTGGAACTGTCAGGTTAATGACACTAAAAGGGAAACAATCATGAGGCAGGGAACCCAAAACAATTATATTTATTCAGTTATCTACCATTTTTCAAGCTGAAAATGCAGAGGGAAGGCAAAGCATGCAGTAGTGAGGTCTAAGGCTGTGCTATCTGCTATGGTACCCGCTAGCCACATGGGGAAATTAAACTTAAATGAAATGAGATGAAATGAAAAATTCAATTCCCCAGCCCCTGAGCCACATTGCCAGTGCTCAGTGGCCACATGTAGCTACTGTATTGGATAGTACAGATGGAACACTTCTATTATCGTACAAAGTTCTATTGAGCAATGCTGTTCTAAAGTGTTTAAGTTCAAGAAATGTGAATTACGTTTTTCCTAGGGCATCAAAGACAAATGCTAGCAATTTTGATTATGCTAACCTTAACTGTCAAGGAACAGAAAAAGCACTGTGCACAGCCCAGGAGATCCTCTACCTTAGCATAGGCTTCACAACGGAATCCAAGGAGATCTTGATATCCAGCTCATAAGCGCATGAAAATTCCACATTGATCGTGCGGTCCCTGGTGATGATGTTGCCAGTGTTGTTGGCACTTTCGATCCAGAGTGTGTTTTTATACATGATATGAGTGGCATTGGACTGCAGAGCAAGGGGAGGTCAGAAATCATTAAGTCTGGGAGTATGTGGCTTGCATTTCAAATCCATATCCCTGAAAGTAGAGAAATGGCTTCATTCCATATCTAATGCAGAGGCCAGTATAAATCAGTATGGTGCTAGCCTCAGCATTTACTGGGGGGAAGAAAAGTATTACAACAGATGTCAAGAGCACCCTTCAGGGTGATAACCTTGAATGTCCACAGAGGGTGATTTCATCTACTACTGAATTCTAACTACAACCAGCCCCCAGTTTTCTGTGGGAACCCAAGGTAGGAACAGCATGAAATACTGCCATTGCAAAGTAATAGAAATCTTCTTTTTTAATGCTCAGTTTAAACTCTCTCCACCAATCTTTTACCAGACATGGACCAAAATGAAGAAGTGTAAGTTTCACCTCTTTACTCCTTTCACTTTCTGATAAAAGTGTTAATGAAGAGAGCTATGAATAAAAGACACGAAGCAGGAAGGAGAAAGGAGAGAAGCATGATGCTTTGCTAACCTACACACTGGATAATCTGACACTAGAAGGTGGGACCTCACTATGTTATATATACAGTATTATATATTTATATTATATATTTTAACAGCCAACTGTTAAATGATGTTTGGGACTCCCTTACCCCGCAAGATAGCTGAGCCCAGCCTCATTTACAATAGAAACAAGAGAAAGGTAACAACAATTCTGCCTGTCCACATGCCAGACAAAGGACATCAGCAGGCATCACAAACCAAGGAAAGAAACACGTCACTGGTCAAGCTCTCCCTGTTCAGTCAATCACTTAGTTCCAAAAGATGGTCGCCCTTGCTGTCCTTCATTTTGCACATGCCTTCAGCTGTTCTCCAGGGCGCTCATTTTTAAGTAGATCACCGTAAAGTTGGCTTTAAGGACAATAAATGTGCAAACACTAGGGGCTGTCACTACCTCTGCCGGGTGCCCTTTGCTGTCCCGTTTTCTCACCTGCACAATGTTTCCACAATTCCCTTTGGTGTTGTTGATCTGAAAGGAGATAAAATCTTCCCCCTCGATGCCGGTGCACTGTCTGTCATTGATCCTCACGCCCTCCCTCTCAAAGCCGAGCTGGAAGAGTTTGCACTTAGATATGGACACTTCCATCTGGGCCGCCTTGCAGGTCACCTCTGCATCAATAATGTCATATGAGTCTGTGGGAACAGTTATTATGAAAGGCAAATCAGTGGGAGTCTCACTGCATGGGTGGGGGTGAGGCCTCCCATCACCATTCGCCTTTAGAAGAGGCAAATGATCTCCATTCGAAGGCTGTAGCACTTCTAATTACACTTTGATCAGACCAAATGAGTTTATGAATTCATTCGAAGCACAGGCAGAGCCTTTTTTAAAAGACAGAAATGCTAATAAAGTGTCTTTTGTCTTTTCTTTAGAAACCCAGGCCTTCCCCCCACACTGGTGGCAGCGTCTTTTCTATAAGCTCCGTACAGAATCGGGCACATTGTGGCTTGGCTACAGAGCATGCCCTCAGGGACAGCAGCGCTGGCCAGGCCACATTCAAAGCCCTGGCTGAATCCAGCTCAGAAGAACTCCTAGAGATCGCCGGGTGAGCACTAGGAACTTGCTTTCTGACATGGCGATGCCCCAGTTGACATTTTCTCTGTGCATGTAAACACCAGCTAATAAGCACTACAGAAACAGAGGAAAACATTTTCATCTGCTTAGGTGAAGCCTTTGTCCCCTCCTGTGGAGCCTTTTAGTCAATTAGGCTTTTTTTCTTGAATGATGTCAAATTTAGCACATGACTCTGAGTTACTTGGTTCCAGAACAGGGGCGGAGCTGGAAGGCAAAGTAGCTCCACTTCAAGCTGACATGGATGAGGCCATTTCTACCCGAAGGGAGCTACAGTTAGGAACAAGACCTAGAGTCCTAGTTATTTATGGCTTGCTTCAAACATTTCAGTTGTCTCTTAAGGACCAAAAAGCGCTGGGCTAGATAAAACTGGCTTTAAAGGAACCTTAAGGTACCTGGCACCCTGGTCCTATTTCTTTCATACTGGCGTCAAACCACTTTAATTCCTTGTGCGTCCAAAAGATCAATATGGACCTCTTTGATGTTGAACGTGGCCTCAGACAGGACTGGCCAATTCCACTCATGCACACATTTATGTGTTATAATTTACTGAAGAAAAGGATGTAGCTATGAGGAAATGAACATTCACCTACTTTGAAGAGGTTGGAGTGCTTCCTTGTTCTGCTTAAATGCTCCCGAAGGCTTCGCTATTTGCATGTCTAACCTACAGAGGGTCATGCATCAAGGTTCTTGCTGGAGCTTTGCTATGCACTGCCAGGCTTCTCCTATGGGCCTTTCTGGGTGGGGAGGTGGCACTTGTCACTCACTGTTTCCGTAGGGGGGCGGCTCGATGCAGCCGCACAGCTCCCCGCCGTTGCCCAGCTCGCAGGTTCTGTTGGGACAGTCCGCCCCCACACAGGGATCTTCAACCACTCCTGCTAAAAAGGAAAACACACAGAAACACGCACAACTTGATTTTCACACCTACGCCAGGTAGCATGTGGTTCCACTCTGGACTTGCCACTTTTATCGAATCAGAAATGGTCAGATGGCAGCTGCAAGTTGACAGGCAGGGAAACCTTCCAGAAAATAATGGCAATAGCTGATAGCTGGTAACTGGGTGCTTGCTATGGGCCTGGCATTGTGCTTCATGCTTTAGCTGGATTATCTCCTCTGACCCTCACAAATACCCTTCAAGCTAAGTATTATAATCCCCATTTCACAGGTGAAACTTGCCCAAGGTCACAAGTGAAGGTAAATGGTGAAGACCGAATACACAGAAGCTCATAACGGCTAAGGCGTACCATGATTACTGTGCCTACTGCACTATATTCCACCTACTTGCATTTGTATCTTGACATTTATATAAAGAGTAGGGTCCAAATCATTTATCTCTATGTTCCCGGCATCCAACCACCTCATAGCTGGTGCACAATAAACATTTGTCATCAATGAATATTTTTGTGCCAGTAAGATCACAGAGAGGTCCCCATCCCAGGGCTTCTTAGTCCTTTTTGATTCTTGGTCTACTTTCCCCCATAAACTTCTACTTGATTTTATAAAAATAGACAAACCAAAAACCTCCACATAGCTTGCCAGCATTGACTTAGATTCATGGTACTGTTTTGCCAAAAGGGTAAAACTCTAAGTAAAATATAAATGTATGTGGAGTATCATCAGCATGTTATTACAAACAATATTTCTGTAACAGATGAGACTACCTGTAAGATATTCAACGCCTTGGTTTGAGAACCACTAGCTGGGAGCATATTCTTTTAGATACTCATTTCTTTATTTAAAGAATCTCTCTTCCTATCAAGATAGAACAATCCTCCTGTTCATCATGGTATATAATGGTTAGTGCTAAAGAAACAACTGTTCAATCCCAGCAGGAGCCAAGTTGGCTTCAAGAGATTTTTAAAAAAAGAGTTTAAAACGGATCCAAAATTTCAGTGAGATAGAAGGAATAAATTCAAGTATCTATTGTATATCACAGAGCCTATAATTAGTAACAATATACTGTACACTTGCAAATTACTGAGAGTGTATTTTAAGTGTTCTCACCATACATGCAGAGAGAGAGAGAGAGAGACAGAGAGAAAGTTTAAAAACAAAACAAAAAGCCCAAGCTGTCACACAGCTCCACGTAGCTCCCCTGATTCGGGCACCATGCCCCTCTGGTCAGCAACTACCTGCACTAGGTAGAAGTACATGGATGGCTTAGCATCAACCCATCTTAATTTCTGGAAAGACGACTGAAGGAAATCCTTCAGCATCGTCTAAATACATTCACTTTTAAAAAGCTTCCTTTTATAAATACCCCCTTACTTGCCCAGTGTGCTCAGAACCTAACACAGTGCTAAGTACACAGCAGCCACCCAGCGAATGTTACAGTTTGAAAATGACCAAAGAGAGAAACAGAAAGACAGCGCTGAGGTTAGAGTCCACGGAAAGGAAAAAACTCCTTTGCAAATGTGGTGGTCCATCTGCCAAAGGGCAAACAAGGCGCACCCTTAAACTGAGGGGAGCTTTGAGATTTAAACAGAAATGATATATTTTTTTAAAAATTCCAGATCATTTTGAAAGTTCAGAACAGTTAATTTTAAAGTTATTTAAGGTTTTGCTTATTGACGTAGCAAAGTAAAATATTGAAATCATCATACAAAACATTTTTGTTAATTTCCAGCAGAAATTAGTAATCTGTTTGCTAACAATTTCTGAAATCACTGATACATATTTTAATTAACTACATTGTTTTAAGGTTCTGAATTAAGTTCATTCCTATACTTGATCAGGTATAGTCTGCAAGTTTACTAATGTGTATGTACAGTCTAGAAATGAGCCTGTTTTCATAGCAGTACCTGTATACTCACCGGGTTGTTGTGTGTCAGGGTACAAAACATGTCCTGTTGGTCACATTGATGGGAATGACCATTTATACATACTGACACACATATATGTTTATGACCCATTTGTGGGGTATTTTTGGTTTTTTTTTGAGGCAGAGTCTCACTCTGTTGCCCCAGCTAGAGTGCTGTGGCATCAGCCTAGCTCGCAGCAACCTCAAACTCCTGAGCTCAAGCAATCCTACTGTCTCAGCTTTCTGAGTAGCTGGGACCACGGGCTTGCACCACCATGCCCAGCTAATTTTTTCTATCTTTAGTTGTCTGGCTAATTTCTTTCTATTTTTAGTAGAGACGGGGTCTTGCTCTTGCTCAGGCTGGTCTCCAACTCCTGACCTCAAGCGATCCTCATGCCTTGGCCTCCCAGAGTGCTAGGATGACAGGCATGAGCCACCACGTGCAGCCTGACCCATTTGTACGTTTATATATATTATACTTGCTCCATCTATTTGATTAACATAGTAAGAAAATGAATAATGGAAATAAACATCAAAATAATTTTCTTACTACAGAAAAAAATAAAAGAATCTACAAATCTTTATTTTATCAGCTAATTGAATATATGTCATCCCCTTATAAATCCAATGGTAGCTTCCTTTCAACCGAGGTAGATACAGCCAGCGCAATTCCAGCTCAACTTGCTCCTTGCCGCATGCCTTCCCTTTCTGATAAGGGCTCTGACTCATGTTAAAGGAGCCAAGGTAAAACTGAGTTTGGTAACTAAAATCAATCAGGAATCCCATACTACGTCCCTCTGCCTCCTAAGTCCCTACACTGGTGCCCCTCCAGCCCAGGGAACCTCATCTTCGCATTGGTTTTCCAAACTCAGTAACTGGACAAGCACTACCAGTGGGTCAGGCTCCACTGAAGTGTCCCCCGTTGCAGCTCAAACTCTCTCCCATCCCGGAGAGATCTGTGCGCAAAGAGGGAGAGGACCAGTCATCCCTAGACAAAGCAATGCTACCAGCAAAGCTGTTCTTTTCACTTATAAAGGAATCCACAGAAATAAAATAATTCTCTTACAGCAATTCTCCTTCTCAATCCACTCGGTGCTAAGGATCCCGAAGGAGCGGCAGGCCTCCCCGTAGGCGGCCAGGGAACCGCACAGCTGGAACTTCTGGTGGTTGTAGCAGCCATCCAGGTAGCAGGACTCGTAGAAGGGGAGGGGATCGAGAAGCCCATAGCAGGGCTGGAAGAAGCCCTTCATGTCGGTGAGCTTCAGGCAGTAGCCATCGCCCTGCATCTTCTGGATGTGCACATTGTCACACATGGCTGTGTACTGTGAGAACTGCAGCTCGTTGCAGCTGGGGGCAAGAGGTCTGGTCAGACGGAGTGAAGCAAAAACAGCCATCCGAGATCACCAGGGGAAGGTAAACCACATCTGTACCTGTTTTACTACCCTCGAAGTGAATGCAGTGTGCCGATTCCAACACTGATTAGCTATGTGAGCTTTGGAAAGTCAGATACTACTGGTCTCTCTACCTATCCCTCTAAGGAAGTGAAACGTGAGGCAGTGATTCCTGTTTCCATCACTGAAATACAATGAGGGTAAAATCAATAATGGATTGGTAGCCAAAGTGCCACAGAAAAGGCAGATGTTGACATAATAACAACACTTTGATATAACTGATTGAGATAATTGGTCTAATAACCATTAACAGGTATTGATGTAATAACCAATAGCAATAATAATAGTTATGATAGTTTGGTGGAATTAAAGATTTCAAAGGAAGTCCACAAGTCTTCTAAACCACTTCCAGTTTAGCCATCAGGGACCAAAAACAAAACATTTACAAGAAAATTGGTGTCTGCCCAATGATAGTTTATAAAAGCAGGAGGGAAGGAAGGGAGGGAGGGAGGCAGAAAAGGAGGGAAGGAGGAAAAGTTCAAATGGAATCATAATTCCTCAGGAAGAACTGAGCCTTGCTTATCTTTGGAAACACCAGAATGGCTTAAATGTCCAAAGTTGTCTTTCTTCTCCCTGTGGGTCAAGGCGTGGCATTCTAGAGAGATCATCGAATTAGGAATCTTGACATCTAGTCCTGGCTTTGCCACTTACAAGATCTCCTCCTGTAAATCATTCACTACTTTAGCCTCTATTTCACCTGGGAAGGGAAGAGATTAGATAAGATATTGCCCAAGTTTCTTCCCAGCTCTGGGTCTTACAATTCACAGGATAGTCTAATATACAATACATTATTCAGTATCATATTCCAGAAATTCTAAATTCTAGAAGTTCAGGAGTGCCATTTCTACAACTGGGTATTTAGCTCTTTAAGCACAAGGGAATTCAGCCATTGTACAAGCAAAGAAATACCAGGTAAGAGAAGCATATCTATAGATCCAGAAAGGTATCAACATCATTCAGCAGCCCAGAGGGGCCCTAAATTAAAAACCTTTGGAGTAACTTTAGATCACTCTGCTGGCCAGGGGAGGTGGGCCTGATAATAACCTTCCTGACTTCTATAATAATTTTAAAAAGGCTTTCCTGATTCCCACCAACTTCTACCTACACGACCATGACCAAGCCTTCTGGTAAGAGTCAAGGACACACAGTTAGACCCAGCACCAGGGAGCAAAGAATAGCCCTTCTTCTTCTGAGTCAACTCTTAATTCCATCCCCAGCAGGGGTGCCTAGGTCTCAGGTGGGCAGCTGGTCAAGGCTTTAGAGTTCTAATCCTAGGCACGCTCTTCTGTTTAGCCAAGGGCTAGATGACATGAAAATTTAGAGTCATATTGTCTAAGCTTAATTCCTTCCCCTGCAGTTCAAGAAATTACTGGGGCCTCTGATCATCAAAGCTCCGAAGACCTTTGGCTCAGCCCTGTAGGAGAGGAGGAACAGTGCTAAGGAAAGCACTTTCCTCGTTTGTACTTTCCGTGGATGTGGGAGGATTTGGGTCACCGAGTCTGGTGGCTGGAACTATGTGGACACTCTCACCTCTTCTGCATGCCATTGGTTTTCCAGCTTTGGGCCAGCACCACGCTGCTCACCACCGGCTTCCCCCGCAAAGTCACATAGTCATCTGTCAGGTCCCCATTGAAGTTCCCACAGAGGCCACACACTTTGTTCTGCAGCCTCTCACTGATGCTGATTTTAATGACGTTGAAACCATTGTAGTATATCTGGATGTCAGGGCTGGTGTCGATCACCAGAAACCCCTCGCTGCTGTAGATTTTGGTTGCCAACCCAGTTATAAATGGAACATTCACTTGTGTGCCATTCACCTGTTGGAGGGGGAAAAAAAGGAAATGATTACCCCTTAGAGCAAGGGTTGGCAAACTTTTTCAGTAAAGGGCCAGAGAAAATATTTTAGGCATTGCAGACCTTATGACCTGTGATGCAACTATCATGTTCTACCCTGGTGGCATGACAGCAGCCACAGACAATACGTAGCTATTAATAAATGATCATGGCTATCTTCCAACAAAGCTTTATTTACAAAAACAGGCAGCAAGCAGATTTGGTCGCAGGCCACAGTTTGCCAACCCTACCCTAGAGTTTAAGGGCACTCACTCATCTTACTGTCCACTGTTCCCCCAAATGAAGCAAACTATGTGGCAGAAGTGGGGGAGAGAGGGCGAGAGAAAAGAAAACATTAGGAAAGTATAACCCACAATGAATGGCTGAATTTTTGTATAAAATTTTCCCCAGCATAAGCCAATTACTGAAAATGAAATCTCAATCCTGCACCAAGGAGAGTCTAACACAGTCCGAATGAATCTGGGTATCATTGCCATGTTTATCGTTTTCTTGTTCATAATGTTCAAACTGGAGGTCCCCCCAGAGGTCCTACAGGCACAGTATTTTCTGCATTTGTCATTTTCCTGCTTTATAACATTTTCTTTTCTTAGCCCTTGGGACTGAATATGACATGCTTTTCCTGTACTTACCAAATAAAATTTTCACCCCCAGGTTATTAGTAACTTTTATTTCTTGTAAAAAAAAAAAGCAGATACCATTTTAAAAAAATGAGTCCTTACTATTTTGACTAGCTTGGGGTATTTTGCTCAGCAACAATGTCAGTTTTACTCTTTCAAATGGACATTTTTATCTTCTAGCTCCTGTATTCTGGACTAATGCTGTTGTGTCAACGTAGGCCAATTTGCAAAAGGAATGAGAATGTCAAAAACGGTAGTAACTTTTATTGAAGTTAAAAACCAGGATTAAAATCCAGATTCTTCCTTTTAAGCTCCAACAACACCCCTGGTCTTTTGCCTAATGCTGGATACTAAGCTATTTGATGACTCTTCATATAAAGATACACTCAATGCCTGATTATCTGAGCCGGTGGAAAGTAAATAAATACAATAACACTCAATTCCATAAAATGTTACTGTGGCTCTCTCCCAGTCCCCCCATCTGTGCTCACAGCATTGGGCCCTGGCGCCATCCTTCAGGTCTACCTGCTGTAGCAGCCTGGTTTAGCTGAGGGCCTGGGGTCACGGCCAATAGTTCATTAGAGCAGATAATCTTCTTAAATGGAAGGGATGGGAGGACTCCAAGTCACAGAGCCATATCAGTCATGGGGTGTGGGGGGTTTGCATTTAGTTGCAGACAGGTCTAAGATGAACAAGAAACCAGGCAATGGGCCTACAGAAGAGCCAACCTAAGAGAAATTCACCATATTCAGCCTCCCATTTTCTTTCACTTGGTATGTCATCACCGGGCCCTCTGATAATGCCGGATGCTCCATCGGATTTTTATTTAGGTAGTTGTTTGTATAGGCAGATGCTCACCCTCTCTTAGCTTACAGAAAGGATGGCAGAGATGAAGGGTGGGTCTTGGTATAGGCTGACGGAGTCAAGAATAATTTTAAAGGCTCTTAAAAATAAATGAGATGCCTTTTGGAAATTAACTCAGAGTAAAACTGACTCATGTACCATTTCATCACCGGAAGCTCTGTGGGGACCCATGCCAGCCACGATTATGCCCTGACCCCTGCGAGTTTCCTGAAAGGCCTCTGGAACCCTCAGCGAAGGAAACGGGGCAGTTCTTAGGCTTGTAGAATCTTTACCCTTTGACTCTTTAAAACCTGGTCATCTGTGTTTGGCATATAGGAAGCAACAACCTATTATCCCATCACTTGGTTATCTGGGAAAGTCACAATATACACTCCACTGGCCAAACTCTCGTTTCCGTGCCCGTTTCTTAGGAATCGAAGCCAGGCTGGTCACCTTGACAGTGTTCCGGTCGTTGATGAGAATCTGCTCCTCGTTAATGTAGAAATAGACGGGCGAAATGATGGTGAGGTTGGGGGACGACCACTTGTCGAAGTTGATGATGAGCTGGAAGGAGATGTCGGGCAGTTTCTGGCAGATGGTGGACAGCACGAAGGCGCAGTTGGCCGGGAAGCGGAGGAAGGCGCCGTCGAAGGTGCGGAAGACGCCGCCGCCCGCCGCCAGGCAGTAGGAGGTCTTGGTGCTGAAGCAGCCGCGCACCCCGTTGCGCAGGGCGCACTCCTCGTCCGACTTGCACTGGCGCGGGTCGCACTGGATGAGGTTGCGCCGGAAACAGCGGCAGCGCCGCGTGCAGTCGCTGTTCCAGAACAGCTGCTTGGGCTGGAAGAGAAGCGCAGTTTGCATCAGGCTGTGGTCAGGGCTGCGGGGCCCAAAGCCCAGTCCCCCTGGACCCTTCACCAGGCTGGGCTAGCCTACCTTAAAGGGGGTAGAATTTGCAACAGCGAGCAGTAGGGAGGCTGCCTCAATTCAAATGCTACATGGGTTCCATGGCATTCGGGTGCTAAACAATAGGCAATTTAAACTGTATTGGTGACAATCAAGAACTCTGTAATCTTTATGGCTGAATTGTAGAACTAATCACAGCCAACCTGAATGTGCAGCTGTTAGAGGAACTAGGTGAACAGGAAAAATATTTGGTAGACATTTTTTTTTTTTTTTGAGACAGAGTCTCACTGTGTTGCCTGGGCTAGAGTGCCGTGGCGTCAGCCTAGTTCACAGCAACCTCAAACTCCTGGGCTCAAGCAATCCTTCTGCCTCAGCCTCCCTAGTAGCTGGGACTACAGGCATGTGCCACCATGCCCGGCTAATTTTTTTCTATGTATTTTTAGTTGTCTGATTAATTTCTTTCTATTTTTAGTAGAGACGGGGTCTCGCTCTTGCTCAGGCTGATTTCGAACTCCTGAGCTCAAACAATCCGCCCGCCTCGGCCTCCCAGAGTGCTAGGATTACAGGTGTGAGCCACCGTGCCCGGCCTAGGTAGACATTTTTTTTACCAAATTGCACTTCTACCAAGTACAAGCTCCACTTCAAAGATGAAATTTCAATTCACTCGAGAAGGATAAATTGGTTCTTCAAATCTTCAATTGTCAAAAGAAAGCGATAACTAACTCTTAGGATCAACCATTTCAGCATTTCACAATCCTCACCCTTCCAAGCTTTTTCCTTGTATCTAGTCTACTTCTAATTTACTTCTGTTGGAAATACCTTCATTTCTTTTTGTCCTGAATGTGAGAGATCCAGAGAACAGCTAGGGACCAGGGAAGAAAAGTTTTGGAATCAGACCACCTCGGCTTCAATCCCAGCCGTATCTCCCCACATGTGCCATCTTGAGCAATGTTACTAGCCTCCCAGAATGTCAGTTTGCTCATCTCTAAATTGGAGATAATAATGTCTTGCGGGGCAATTGTGAAGATTAACGTAAAGCACATTTCCTGGCATAGAGCAGGCACTCAATCGATAGTAGCTGCTGTTATTATTACAGAGTGAAACCACTCATCCTCTTTTAGATAGTGAAGGAATTTTATCAAATACCTACAACATAGCATATCCTCAGTTGGAGGCAGCTATTATTTTCTGTTCTTCCCCAAACAGGCAACAATCTGTAGACACAACTCTACTTGGTAGAGTTTGTATTTTTGATCGTGCATTTGCTCTAGGCTAAGAATTCAGGAAACTGTTGGAAATTGGTAGAGATCATCCACATGGGATGTGGTCTTGACAAGTAGCCTGCGTCCTAGAGATGTGGGCACTCAATGCATTATCAACTGGCCAAAACAGTGCTATTCAGAAAAGATGTTTTAATGTCACAAAAAGGCCTATGTTTCCGTCTGGTTAGTTTTCTGCTTTAACTATAGATGTATCAAAACTTTGGATGTCAACTACGGATATAACTCAGATCCAAGGGTAGAAGACGAGGTCTTCCAGGAAAAGTTTCCTCAATCTAGTGCACTTTAAGATGCTATTGCTGATTCTTTTGTCCTCAAAGTGAAGCAGTTCCTGGAACCAAGTCTTCTCTCCCTTCAGACCTGAAACACATTCTGGGTGCCAGCAGCTTCACAAATTGACCTCATTTCTTTTATCAGATTTATAGAATAACTGAGTGGATGGTCTGGCCTCTCTCTGATAAGAAGTCAGACCTTACATTGGTAGAAAGAGAAAAATAACCTGATGTATGTGGATATGAAAGGGTAAATAACTCATCCTTGGGAGAACTTCATCATGAAATTAGCATCACAGTAGAGTGGCTGGCCTGATGCCACCTTCTTTACCTTAATTAGACATGACGACAGCTGGGTGATTACTCTACATGCTAATGGCTAGATGTGTTCTTTTTTTATTTCCAAAGAAGTTCTTTGTATAAACAAGCCCCCAAGCTTGTTTGAATGGTGGCAAGTAGATGTGGATTATTTGTTCTGTGAGTTTGCTACTTCCCAGATAAAACTGTTGTCAAAACCCACTGACTCTCTGATGAAAAACTGATAGTAATGTTTATCCTGTAGTACTAATAGCTGCCAAGAGCTATACCGTGCCTTTCCTGAGAGTTCCAAGGGCTTTTATATACATCATTTCATTAACATGCCTGGATTTTTTATTTACAAAATGTTTCTCAAGAGAATAACAAAACAACAATAACAATAGCAGCTACCAATTACTGAACAACTAGGTGCCAGGTATTAGGCTAGGCACTTGGCATAGATTATGTATACAACAACCCCACTGAGTTGGTATCATTAGCCACATTTCACTCACAGGGAAATGGAAGCTCAGGGAAATGACACAGCTTGCTCAGTGTCGTGCCTCCACGGGTAGCCCAGCTAGGATCAAACCCAGGTCTCATTCCATGAAGCCACACTGACACTCAGGATTCCCGCTGCGGGGTGCAGCACACAGCTGATAGATGGATGCATTTTGGTAAATCTCTGGGCTGGTGAGCAGAGTTTAGCAGAGTGCTTTTTGAGTTTGGAGCCTGGTTATATTTTTTCCCAGGTTGCGAGAAAACTGAATTTATTATTATTTTCTCCCGCATGTTTTGCCTTTTCCGTTCAAATGATCAATATTTCTAAGAGCTCATTTCAACATCACTTCTCCCAAGAAGTCTTCTTTTATTAATTCTACTATTTTACTCTACTTTTTCCCTGTCTTTCTAATACAGCATTGAAATAAATTTTCCACTGAAAATGAAATTGAGGTTAATTTCCACATTCCTTTTAGTCATATTTATTCCCAAAGTAAAGGCAACTTAGTTGTTCTTGAACAAGTCAATGCATCTTTACAAAAAGGAGGCATTATTTATTCTTTGCCTAGTTGATTTCCAATTCAGACATTTTAATTAGATTTCTTTTACATGCTACTGTTTCTTTTTCACTTAAAATTGATTAGTTCTGCAGGGTATTATTTTTCACTTGTTGATATGTTATTTTGTAATTGTTCTTTTGTTCCTTAAAGTACTTTTTTCCTCCCTCTTCTGCACAGATTTTTAAGTTCCTTAAGGCAGGTAAACTTGCTTTCTCATCCCTCCAATACCACCAGCATAGTGATTTACAAAAGCAGATAATTATTTGCAGTTGTTAACTGTCTAACTCCCCAACATAAGGTTTTGATGTCATTTAAACAGAGAATGAGCTTGAGGCAGAACCATGAACTAAGTACCTTTTCTAGGCAAGAGCTTTTCTAGCTTAGTATTATGGAACATAAAGAAAGATTGCAAAGTCCAAAAAGCAAAATGATTTAGTGAGCTAATATGTTTTACCGAGAAACATCTACAAAAGGCACCTTCATCGGCTCTGTGTTCAAGCCCCCACGGAGAGAGAAACAGAGGGTGGGATGTGGGGGCGCAGCAGTAAGTAGTCCGGACCGAACTCTGGGGAACAATGTCAGGGTGACAAATGGCATACCCAAAGAGGGCGCCCTTAGCTACTCTCACAGAGCTTCATTAGCCAGAAGAGGGAAGGCCACTCAGCCCAGCCTCAAGCTCCATATTTTCCAGTTAAAAATGCCCTTAGCTGAGACAGCTACAAATGTCGGATTCTCAGCCACCGTATTTTCAAAGTAGAGCCGCATGTGAAGCTTTCAAACTAAGATTTACAGGAGAGGAAACCAGAAGGGCCCGGGCTCAGACATGGGCATGGCGGAGAGAAACACAAAATGGGAGTGGGAGGGAGGCAGGGCTTGGAGACCTTGCTCATGCAGAGGGAGGAGGGCAGAGGGGAGGCCCAGATGATTTTGCAGACCCGACACTCAGCTCAGCGTGCAAGAGCTCGTTGGCACCTCCCTGCCAACGTGCCCTACACTCTTCCAATGTTGTGGGAAGGTTGGTCAATTCCGACCCAGGGCTTAGAGTTGGGGGGAAATCTTCTCACTGGCAAGGAGCACAAGGCCGGGCTCACCTCCCATACCTCGTAATATTTGCCGTCGGAGTAGCAGCCGCAGCTGTGGGGCAGGATGCAGCTCTTGCCGTTGAGGACGTAGCCCGCGTCGCACTGGCAGCCCTCCACGCAGTAGTGGTTGCAGTCGCTCTTCAGGCGGATGGCGGCGCAGCGGGGCTGGCAGACGCTCACGCAGCTCTCGTAATGGCTGTGGGCAGGGCAGGTGACGGCTGGAACGGCAGAGAGAAGTCAAGACTTGCGCAGCCACAGGGCGCCGCGAATGGTCTCTCGGTGGCCATTGCTCACCCACTCGGGGCGGCGGGAGGTGTGAGGCCTGCCGGTCCCCCGCCTGCCACCTTCCCCTTACCGCCCTCTGTTCACAGCGCCTCCGTCTGCCTCGTCCCTGTGTGCTAAGGAGCCAACGTGCAGGTGGACGTTGCCGGCGCCCCTCACCTCATCTTTGTCCTCTCCTCAGCCTCGTGTTTGAGATCCTCTGTTTCCTGCTACCTTAAGGCCACCTCCCAACATGAATCTCCACTTCACTTATGCACATCGCCCGATGACCTCCCGGGGCGCCCACGCTCCCTCCTGCCTTTAGGGCCCCCTCACGTTGATCCCCCTTATTCATGCCCTTCTCCATCCCCTCAGCCTGTCCAAATTCCTCCTTCTTCAAGTCTTATCCATATGGTCTTATCCATATGGCTCCCCCGTCCTACACCATGCCAACTCATCTTCGCCTCAGAACTTCTACAGAACCTTTTGTCAAACCAGCGGTTCACCCACAGCAGACCCCCGAGCCCCATGAGCTCTGAGAAGGCAAAGGGGCGCTGTGCACGTGTGCAGACTGGCTCATGTCTGTTACGTCCTGCCATTTTCCAAATGCATCTAGCTGCTTCCATGGAAGGTGGCTAGGGTCCTGGTGAGGGACATGGGTTCTGGAGCCAGATGAAAGAGACCTGCAGTGAGTTTCTTAGGCTCTCTGGGCCTCAGCTTCCTTATCTATAAAATACAGATACCAACAGCATGCACCTCCTGGCTGGTTGCAAGGGATTAAGTGAGTCTGTGTGCTCAGAACAGTGCTTGGCACGTAAGTAGTCAGTAAGAATAGCCAATCATTAAAGGCAGGGTTGCTTAAAAAGTTTTATAGAAGGCATTATGTTAATCAATGTACACAAAAACATAACTAGTATTATGTAACTTCTACTGTATACCACATACAGTATGTATTTGGGGGTTTATTTTATTTTTAAAATTATCTAGTGATAACATGTACTTTTGGATTGCACAACTCTATGAACTTTAACACGTATAGATTCACGTAACCACTTCCACAATATACTACACATTTTTTAAAAATATTTTTAGTTTAAAAGATAATACCTGCATGTGGTGGAAAATGCAAACCATGCAAGTAAAAGTGCAAGGTAAAGGCAACCTCTGGTAGCAAATTACAATCAATTCTTCCAGAAATTTTCTATTCATGTACAAGCACCCATTTGTGCATGTGTGTGTGTGTGCACAAAAGCACATGTATACCCTATGCCCACTTTTTTATATAAATAAAATAAATAGCATAACATGCACACTTTTCTGCTCATTGCTTTTTCGTGCCAATATTTCTTCCATTTAGCCTTAAATTATTGTTTTTACACTGCTGTGTGGTGCGTGTATTTCATGTGTTTATGCTGATGCTGCAGTGAACATTCCTGTACATATATCTTCGCCCTCATGAATAAGAGAATCTGTAGAATAAATTTCTGGATCAAAGGGTACAAATTCCACTGAACTGCCCTCTAAAGAGGCTGTGCCAATTTGGCCTCCTATCAGGGCTATGTGAGGTTTGTTTTCCTGCACCCTCGTTAGTTGTTTATTACCAAACTTTCTGATTCTTGGGAATATGAAAGGTAAAAATGCTGTATGTGCTATCTCTTTATTTGGCTTGCATTTCTTTGTGAGGTTGATCATCTTTTTAATTTGTTTATAATCGATTCATATGTCTTTTTCTGTGAGCTGCCTTTTCATGTTCTTTGCACATTTTGTGTTGTTGAAATTTTTTATTATTAAATTGTGAAATCTCTTTTTAAATTAAAACAGACTGTTGTATGTCATATGGGTTATAAAATGTCATTTGTCTTTTGACTACTTTTTTAAAATTTCTGTACATTTTCTGTTTTTGATTATGTCTTTGCCATGCAGAGATATCAAATTTTAATGTGATCAAATTTATCAAGTTTTCCTTTATAGCTTTGGATTCTTTGTTCAGAAAGGTCCTCTCTACTGCAAGATTACCAAAAAAAACTTCTTTGTTTTCTTCTGGTACTTTTATAATTTAATTTTTTATGTTTAACTTTTGTTCTGTCTGGATTTTATTTGGGAGTGAGAAATGAAGGAGGGATTTAGCCTCTTCCCAGCTAGTGTTCCTTTGTCCCTTTACTATTTACTGAATAATAAATACATTTTCCCTCAGTGATTTGAAATGCCAGCTTTACCATATACTACTTTCCCTTTAGTGTTTGGGTTTGTTTCTATACTTTATCATCTTTCCACTGGTTGGTTCTTTCTGTTCATGTGCCAGTATGAACTTGTTTTATTTTTAACTTGTTTAACGTGTTCAAGTGCCAGTATTCACAGTGACTGAAGTTCTACCATACATTGGAATATCTGGGAAGATGCACCACCAACCTAGAGATGTTCGTTGTTCTTTCAAGTATTTCAAATGAGTCCTATTTTTCCAACTAGACTGTAAACACCATATTTTATATTTCTGATTCTTCCATGGCACACAAAACAGTGCTGAGAACATGGCAGATGGTTAAGAAACATTTGGTTCTTGAAAACAAACTTTCAAATTCCCAGTACGGATTCGCTGCTTCTCTCTCCCCCACACGTGAAGTACTGAGAGTTGTGGAGCAATGGCCTGGGCTCTGCACCTGGATTTGTACTGTGGTCAGAAACATGTCCCTTGCCGTGGCCAGCAGACCAACTTAGCATTTGTGCCCTGGGTGGGCAGGAGGATGAATGGGTCCCCCTGAAAAGCAATGTAGCATAATGGAATGGACAACGGCTTTGGAATCAGGCTGACCTGGGTTTGAAGCCTGGCTCTCCACTAACTAGCGGTGTCAGGTTGGGCAGGTTACTTAGTTACTCACCTTCTCTAAACGTCTGTTTTCTCACCTATAAAATGGGGACAATAATATCTATCTCATCAACTAGCTATTAAGATAAAATGAGATACAATTTATAAATCTCCTCATATAGCGCCCGGTCCTTCAATAATACCTTCTGCTGTTAATGATAGTAATTGTAGTAGGAGGTGGAATTATTTTTAAAAATTACTCAACAAGGATTTATTGGATGTGCAGAGAAATATGTAAGAAGAACCCTAATTATCAGACTTTAGACCCAGGACTCTGAAGTATTAATAGTAAAAGCTGCCTCTGTTAAAAGGGAAACAAGGGTGGTGACACCCAGCTCTGACTGACCACTTAGCATATGGCAGGCGCTGGGTGTCGGGGTCAGAGGGGCAGCACTGCACGGCAGGGGCCGTGCTGTCTCTGGAGCCACTCTCTAACTTACCCAAGCCACTTTCCTTGGGAAAGTTACTTAATTTCCTCCTCTAGAAAATGGGACTATGAATAGAACCTACTTTGCAGGGTAGGTACTCACTTAGCATCTCACTTAGCACAGGGCCTGGCAAATAGTGAGAACTAAGCAACTGTCATCCCTCTATTTATTATGCTCTTCTCTTACTGTCTGGTACTCTAATTTAAGCCCCCCGTTAAGGGTCTGAAAGAATGATAGACTCAGCTAATGAATTTTAAGGAGAGGTTAGTAATTAAGACGATTTACCTTCCCTTCTCCCTCTAAGCCTATTTGTTCAACTTGGGTGAAGAGGTTTTCCAGTGTGTTTACCAATTAGGTAATGGAGTAATAAATTATCCCATTGATAGGAACAGTCAAATCATTGAAAAACA
>NW_012147412.1:1544574-1617275 GCF_000956105.1 Propithecus coquereli | reverse complement strand
CGGAGGGAAAGAATCAGTCCTGCCCTCCCTTCTCAGAGGTTGGAGTCACAGCAAAGCAATTAACAAACAACCCTATTCTCGGGCTGAATGGCTGAGTTAGGACTCAGTCTCCCCCAGCTTTTGTCTGCTTCTGAAGCTCAAAATGGAAAACCAAGCTGCCTCCAACTGCACCCCACCTCCATCCCCCATCCCCACCCACATGTCGTCTTTAAAGCATGTTTTTTCTCTTACTTTAGTGTTTCTTTTTACCATCCATTACCACCATCTCCACTGGTGCTTCTAACTTCTGGATCTTTGCCCTGTTCTGAAATGCCAAAGTAGGGCAAGGTCTGACACTCCTGATGATGGGAACCATTCTAAGCTACCTGCTGGCCCGGATGTACCCGCTGGGGATCTGCTGGTGGGCAGCCCAGCCTGAGGACGAGGCAGGACAGACTCGGCTCTGAGTGCCGTGGGCAGAGCTCCCCACTACCAGTTAGCCAGTGTGGGGAGGAGGTGACCAGCGTTTGGAGGGAACTTTGAGGGGGGGAAGAGGAGGACAAGAAATATCATCCTCACATCCTTAATCCCTAGCCAGGCTCTGTGGGGGTGGGTGGCTTTTGTCCTCAGAGGTAAGGGTATGGGGCTGGCTAACTCAATTCCCTTTCCTTCCCATGAGTGACAAAAGTTGAGACCCATCAATAGAGATGAGAGTTCCTGGAATCAGTCCCTTTAAAATGAACCCTCTCTCTGCATGCCCCTGTGCACTGCAGCTAGAAGCAATGGTTTCTGGCCTGCACTACGCCTGCCCCCATCTCAGCCACTGCAAGAGCAGTACAGCCAGCAAGGCACGGCTGCAGGTAACGAGGGAACTGACTCTCTCTCATAAGTCTCCAGACGAAAACAGCTGAGCCTCCCCTTCCAAAACTGTTTCCCCATCCTGCGCCATGTTTAGGCCTCTGGGTCCAGAGCCTGGTTTTCTGATTTAGAGGAAGGCAAGCTCTCTGGTCCTGTGAGCTGACCCCAATGAATCCAGAGTAGCTCTGGGGTTTTATCTAGACTCAAGCTTTTGTTATAGGCATATTTATTTTTACTGAAGTCACCAGACGCCAATCTGTTTGGATAGTCACCCTTTCTGCTAACTTATTCCCCCCCTGCCCCCCAGGACTCAGCCTGGATGACTGAGCAGTTGGCATCTGTCCCCCCTTAGCTTCCTTCCCTGCTTCCTCCACAATCCACAAGAATCCAATTACATGGACTGTAAACCACAAGACTGTTTCTGGTTTTTCACCCAAATCTCCCTTTTCCAGGATGAAAATGGGAGTTGATTCTCTGGGGATCCTGCTGCATTACTTATTTAGAGTTCTATGTATTCAGGATCGATTTGTAGCCTTTTTGTACAACCAGACCTTCTAAAAGACATTTGCGATCGTTAATGAAATCGAGATGAGAAAATAGACCAAGATGGGTTAGCCAATGACCAACAGTGGTTTTTCCCTCCAACTTTTTCCTATCCTGAAATGCCAAATCATTCCAGTACATAATCCACGAGTAAAGAGGACTATGGGAGCATGGGCTTTGGCTTAGAAGGTCGAATCCTGACTTTGCCACAGAAATTATATGACCTTAAGCAAGTTACTTAACTCTTCTGAGTCTCAGTTTCTCCCTGATCAATTAGGTTATTGAGAAGAATAAATGAAATCATGCTGATAAAGTGTTTGGCACTGGGCTTGGCTCAGAGCAAGCCATTCATATAACAATACCATTTAGCATGCATAGAGTGCGCTGGGCTTTCAGTTACCTAATTTGATCCTCCCGACATCTCTGTAGCATAAATGGCCAAGGCAGCATTACCACTGCTCTACAGAGAGGGAAGCTGAGAACGAGGGAGGAAAATGCATTGCTCCAAGGTCACACAAATCCTTAAGGACAGAGTCAAGGCTAGAATCCAGGGGCTCTAATTCCTTCTCTAATGTACTCCTAACATTATGCTATGTTTCACAGGCACAAAGCCTGAAACATGACATATATGACATACTTAGTATGTAAACTATCAACACAATTATGAGCTTCTAGAACTGACTAAATAACTCTTCTTCCATTAGTTTCTTGCTAGCATTTTATTGTGCACTTGTTGAGTCAATGCCATGTATGATGCCCTGTGCTTTACATACATGATCTTACTTCATCCTCAGGGTAACCCACGAAATAAGTGATATTAACCCCATTTTACAGATAAGGAAGTCGGAGGTTACATATCCTGTTTCAGGTAACAAACTCAATTCCAAAGTGCATATCCTTACATTGCTCTACTCAATGCGCGCTGACTTTTATGGAGTTGGAAGACTGGCCTCCCCAACCCATCAGGAATGAGGAGAAACCACAGGAAAGATAACAGGGAGGACTCACAGCATGACGTGTAATTCCTCCAGCCGGTCACCGTGATCCCCTGCGTCTGGCAGGTGCTGGCGTAGTTCTGCAGCCAGCTGCAGGCGGTCTGCACTGCGCCCCCATCGATGCAAGAGTCAAACAGGCAGTTCTTGTAGAAGAAGGCGGGGTTGACTTTGCTGTGACACTTGGAGAAGCCAGCGTTCTGGTTGGGGATCAGGCTGCACAGCTGCTGTACCTTGGAGAAACCTTCGACCTTGGCACAGGATGGGCAGCGGTCCCCACAGCCCACCTGGCAGAAGGTGTCCCTTTTCACCCAGCTCTGCCCAAACTCACTGATGCTTGATGCAAGCACACCCATGGGCATCTCCAGGTCATCGTCGGGGTTGCTGTTGTAGCGTCCGCACAGGCCGTAGGTGCTGTTCTGCATGCTGCGGGGGACCGTGATGGACAGGAAGGTCTTCCAGTCGTACACGACCTTCAGGCCAAAGTCGGTTTCCACCACCACGTGGAAGCCAAAGGAAAAGATATTTATCTTCCCTTGTCCCAGCTTCAGGGGCAGATAGAGCCGTTCATTGTTGACCTGTAAGAGGAGAGATGTAGTGGAGAAACACAGTTGGCCCAGAGATTTCCCAGCTCTTCTTCGAATGATTAGTCTCTAGGAAGACAAGTCCCAGAGGGGAGTTCGAGCGAGCTGAATGCAGTCTTTGCATGTAGGGTTGTTTATGTCAGTCAACTATCATTATTAGGATCTGAACAGACTTAAATGACTATCCTTGGTACACTAATACACCTATTTATTTCAGTGCCTTCTGTTTACATAGAATTACTTCCCCCAGGAGTTCAAATTGTTTTCTCCAAGGTAATCAGAGGGTAATAGGAATTCAATTAAAGTTTAGACTAAAATACCAAAACCTAGAACTCCTGTGTTTCTATTTCTAGCTCTATCGTGGATTTATTTCAGGCCCCAATGTATTACTTTCTTCGGGGTATTTCTTCTTTGAAGGATGACTTCCCTTTGCTATTCCGTCTGCTGGGATGCCATTTTCCACCCGTCAACATCCCTCTTGCCCTCCAGACCCGCCCCCTCTCCGGGCACCCGGCACAACGTCTCCCACAGAGGGGGCGCTTCACACGTGTTTCTGCCCATATATTTTTTAATTCAGGCAACAGGGAAATCCCTTAACATGAAACTCTGGAACTTTGCTGCCCTTGACCTATTTTGATTCAGATGAGCCAAACCCTATGGCCTATGGCTGAGTTAGCGTATGACGCTCATGGAGACAGCCATGTCACTCGCTGCAGCAGGGCTCACAGGAGAGCTAGTCTTCCTCATGTTCCAAGATTGTCTTAATGTCTGAAGACTGCTTTCTGACCAGAAATCCCTTCCCCAACCTCCTAATCTCTCTCCCCACTGGAGGAGAGAGCTGACACCCCTTCCCACCCTGCTGTTCCTGCCTTGCTTCAGACTCTCATCACCTTTCACCTTGACAACTACATAATCTCCTAACTTGTCTCCGTGGTGGCAGGACTGCCCCCTCCTCCATTCACTCACTATTGCCACGCCAATATTTTTTAATGCAATTGAAAGCAGTTAATCCGATATTAAAACCCTCTCCAGGGCTTAAGTAAAGTGTCTGATGTGCTTAGCACAACACCCTGGGCTCTCCGGCAGTGGGCCCCACCTCTCAGACCCAGCCCACATGCACCCTCCACACCAGCAATATCTGACACTGTGCAGTCCCCTAAATGGACCAAGCTGTGTCACTCCACCCTGCCTTTCCTGTGCTGCAAGTGTGATGGGTTCTTCCTGTGTCCCACCCAGGGCCCCCTCCGCCAGTCACTGTGACTGTGGGCTAATGATAACTCACAGCTGGCCTTGGTCCAGGGGGATCCACTGTGCCCAGATGGTTATGCCGGTCCTGTCCAACCTCCCACTCCAAGGGTAGCCCTTGGCCAATGACTGACCAGCACTGGGGACCAACTCTGTGGTGTAGGTCATGAGCCAGAGCTCCCTGTCGCTCAGGCTACAGCTGGTCTCCAGTTTAGACCACTTCCCTATTGAGCTCTCTACCCCGGGGCTTCCCTCACTCTCCCAAGAGTCCCCACCTCAGATTAGGCCTCTAGGGAACCTGACCTAAGACAATCAAGGATGCCCTTGCCCCCATCCCTTTTTCCAGGGGGTGATGCTCGCCCTTCAAAACTCTCAACTCTCTCCTCTTCTGTGAATATTCTTCTAGGCAGAATTCATTCATTCACCCATACTGTGTGCAGTATGGAGACATACCGTGTGCAGGTACTGTGTTAAATGCTGGATAAAGCATGTCGGGCCTTTCCCTAGGAGCTCACAGGTGTGTAAACAAAACAGATAATAATATTAATATCATGTGATAAAAGCAGCAATCGAGATAAATATGTGCACAGACACCAGACTCACCTGGGGGCAGAATCAGGGATACCTGCAGGAAACGATGCATCCCCGGTCCCCAAGGATGAGTAGGGGCTGGCCCATCAGGGAGGAACGGAAGTGAAGAAAAGGGAATTCCAAATAAAGGGCCTGGCCCCAGCAAAAGCCCAGAGGAGAGAGAAAAATCCTGATAAATATGAAGAACTGAAGCAATTTAGTGCTGCTGGAGCATAGAGCGCGGCCTTGAGAGTGGCAGGAGATGAACATGGAGAGGTGGGGAGGGCTCGGATGATGGAGGGCCTTGTGTGCGATCCACACGTGGCAAAGAGGCCCCTGAAACAAAGTCTGAAAAATACCCATTCTTTCTGCAAAAAAAAAAAAAAAAAAATCATCAGCCTTAATAAGAGAATTTAAGTAGAATGATGAGGCCAGAATTTAGATTGAGGAAGAAAACTGCAAATAAAGTAGCAGACAGGAGACACAGAAGCAGAGATGACGTTCCTAAGGAGTTTGGCTGGAAAGGGAAGGAGAGAGATCAGGTGGAAGCTGGTGGGAGGTTTGTTTCAGAATGAGCATGTCTATGGGTTGCGGAGAAGGACCTTGCAGAAAGGGAAAGGTTGGAGACAGAGGGGGAGAGGAGGTGACAGGCAGGCAAGATCCCCTGGAAGGCAAAAGCTAGATAGCACAGGTGGAGAGTGGCCGTAGGGAAGAGAAGAGGAACCTCCTTCTCTGCGCCTGGAAGAAAGGAGGTGAAGAGGATGCAGTGACAGTCATTTAAGGGACAGGGTGCATGGCAGGTGGGAGGAGGCATGAGATCAGTCCTTGGAGACTCTGACCTGTCCTGAAAGCTCATAGCTAATAAGCTCAAAGCTGTGTGCTCAGAGGCTGAGCTGCGCCAGTTGGCTTTTCTTGCGAAGTTTCTCTGCATTCTATATTCTTGGCTACCTGGTGTCACACAGGAGGCAATGCCTTGGGAGGCAATATAATTGGATGAAGCTATTACAAAAGGCTTGCAAATCCTGTCATTGCCAAGGAGAACCCTGGGAAAGGAACACTGTCAGCTCAGAAGCCCCATAACTGCTGCCTCCAACCGGCACCACTGCCCTGAGTCTCTCTCTGTGAGTGAGAAACGGAGGAAGGAGGGGGCTCAGGGACAGGAGGTCCGAGGGAAAGGCAGAGGCTGGAACAGCCGCAGAGCTGGGTGGATAGGGGCAGATGGGAAGAAGGCATGGGCAGGGGTGTGGGGAAATGTATTTCAAATATTCAAATCAAGTATCGGAAATAAGACCACATACTAGAGTTTTAGGAGAGAGTTTTCCTTTAAATAACTGGCGTTGACCTACTTCTCCAGCTGTTTCGAGGTCCCCTGTACCCCACGCTTTGCCACCCCCCGGGTCTTCACCAATGCTTGCTTCTCCTGGATGCCCGACCTCATTTTCAGCCTGGCAAATGTTGAGCCCCTTCAGGGCTCAACTCTGAGTTGTATCTTCCAGGAAGCCCTCCCTGAAGCACCCCCAGGCCAGCTTAGGCGATTCTCTCCCTTGTGCTCTCACAGCCCTCCCCAAGCAACATTTTTTCAGCCCTTCACATTACATTGACATCAACTACTAACACGTCTGTCTCTCCGATAGACTCTGGGCTCTCTTAGGACTGCAACCATATTTGATTCATTTTTCTACTCCCCAGGGCTTGGCCAGAATAGGCATCAATGGAACTAAGCCAGAGTGATGCCCAACACCTCACTCTTCACCCACAGCCCCTGGATGGGCAATAAGGATAAAGACACGGGCCATGAGGGCCCCGAAAACCTCCCCATGGGCCTGGGCCGTGTCAGATCTGTCTGTCCTGAAGCCTGGGGGTGGTGGTGGGAGAGAGGCGGTCCCTGCAGAGCTCCAGGTGTGGACAGCTGAGACTGGGCTACCGCAGCACCCCTGGGAGAGGCTCACCTTCTGTGGCCCAGCCCCACTACCCTGCCTGGCCTGTAGACAGCATGCTTATTTCTACCAACTAGCTCCCTTGGCTTCATGGATTTCCCCACGGCCTGCAGTGTGGCTGAATGCAGGGATAGGTCAGAGTCATACAGGGACCCTGTGTCCCAAGGAATCACTTCCATGTCACCCTCCACTTCTGAGAGCACCTACAGTGACCTGTGCTCTGGGCTGCACTTCACTTCCCACTGTCACTCTCACGGCCATTATTCTTTAGGCTCAAGGAGAGATGGTGACTGATAACAACATCACGGGAAAAACAAATGCAAATCATGGAATAAGCAGATCCTCTCATGCATGTTAATAATTCAGAGGAACTGCTAAATCTATTCCCCAGGCCCCAAAGAAAAGAAGCTTCCATGCATCCTGAACTTGGTCTTCTTGTCAAGGGTTTGAAAGCTGCTATACACTCTGTTGCCAGCTTGAGCACCGAGGACATCTAGGTGACTTAGAAGGAAGGGCCCTGGCAAGGAGTCCACCCACCCTTTAATCCATTCCTCCTAGATGCTCATTATTCCCCATTTACCCCCTGTTGTAGGTAGAACTGTGTCCCCTAAAAAGATACGTTGAGGTCTTAACGCCTGGTATCTGTGAATGTTGACCTCACCGTTAATAGGGTCTTTGAGGATGTAATAGAGTTAAGAGGAGGTTATATTGGATTAGCTATGGCCTAACTCCTTAAAGAGAGAGGGAGATTTGGGCACAGGGAAACAGAGACACAGAGGGAAGGAGGCCAGGTAGAGACAGAGGCACAGGCTGGAGTCACGCTGCCATGAGTTGAGGAACACCAAGGACTGCCTACGACTTCCAGAAGCGAGGAGAGAGGCATGGGGCAGGCTCTTCCCTAGAAGCTCAGAGGGAGCCTGACCCTGCCATCATGTTGAGTTTGGACTTCTAGCCTTCAGAAGCGTGAGAGAATAATTTCTGTGGTTTTAAGCCACCCAGTCTGTGGTATTTCGTTACAGCACCCTTAAGAAACTAATACATGCCTTCCCTGTCCATCTGTCTAAGTGAGGAAGGAATCAGCTGTGTGGTTCTCGTGGCTCTTGACTTTAGCAGAGTGGGCATCTCACGGGATTAGGGCAGGGCACACACCTGGAAAGTGAGCTGGCCCAGGGCTTAACGCCACCGGGAAAGGGAAGGAATACCTGGACAGAGTAGGGAATCTGTTACTCTGAAGCAGAGAGAAGGGACGGCATGAAAAAAGAATTAGTGTTCATGAGGATCCAACAGTCTCTCTGTGAAAATACCTGGGAAGAGGTCGGAAAACAACCTGTGTAGCCTCAGATATCTATATACCTGAATGCAGAGAGTGTGTAACACAAGGCAGAAAATACAATTCACAATAAACTAGATGGGACAGGACTTATGAACAGATTAGGTTTTAAAAGAAAAGAAAAATCCTGAAACGTAGGAAGGTGGAAGAGTGTTAAATGTCAAAAGATAAGTGACTACATGAAAACTTATAAATCTAAGGGTGGAAAGATCTCAGATAAGGAGACGAGACAAGGACAGATATGACACAAGCCACATGGACAAAATGATTGATATATTTGTTTTAACATACCACGAAAATAGAGTGGAGGGAAGTTATTGTAATGGGCAGCTTAAACTATCCAGGCATCTGCTAGAAATCTTATGTGGCTAAAAGCAAAGCACCTGATACATTCCTAACTTGCCTAAGTGGCAATTTAATCTCTCAGGCTGCCAAAGCACTAACTGGCACTGTGAGCAAAGTTACAGGAACCTTGGAAGAAAGGGGTCATCCTGTCATCTCATTCATTCACTGGAATGTACAGGGTGCTGTGCATTCATTCAGCAGAAAGATGAATTAGGTACGGTCCCTGCCCTTAAGAAGCCCATGATTGGAATCAAGGGAGTTAGACATGAAGATCACGAAAAAATACACTATGATTAATGCAATAATAGACACTTAAAAAAGCTGTTATGAGAAGTGCAGAGGAAAACAACTGGGATTTAGGGTCATAATAGCTGAGAAAGGGAAGAAGAACGGGCGCAGTGGGGTTGCTGCCTTAGATGCTAAGAAGGCAGATTCCCCGATAAACATGAAAGGGAAGATAATTCAACAAGCTTGGGAGCCTCTGTTTGTCAGAGAAGGAAGTTGAGAAAATCCCAAGGAAGGCAAGAAATCAGTATGGGTGCCCAGGGAACTCTAGCTCAGTTTAGTTAGTTGAGTTCGTTTTAGCTCAGAAACGTAGAGAGAGGGCATACAAGATGAAAAGGAGTCCCCTTAGAGATAGAAAAATTATGACACAGACCTGTGAGAATAATGCAAGAAGCCAGGCCCCTAACTCAGCTCTCTAAGCTGCGGAGGCCGTTGGCTCGCCTTGTTCAAGTCACGCGCAGAGCAGGACACAGGAGGAGGAGTGGCCGGGCCTGTGCCCGGGGCCTGATGTCTTCGGGACAGGACAGGAATGTGCGCAACTCCTCACCCCTACTGCTCCTGTCTTCACAGGCAAGTGCTCTTTGGGTGGGAAGGGTGGGGGGATAGAAGGAGGGAGCCGAAGCCCAGGTGAGTACAGCGATTGCAGGCGAGCCCCATTGCTCCAAATGCGCTCCAGACTCATGAACTCTCAGACCCCGTGGGCGCCAGCAGGGAGACTGGGAGAGATGGAAAGGTCAGAACAGGCAAACATCATTCTGATCTCAAAAAGGGGAGGGATGCATTGGGACAACAGCACTACTTAGGGGGCCTGGCCTGTGCTAGGCATGTGTTCTTCATTACAGACGGAACAGCCTCGCTAGCCAGTTAAGTGGCTGCACAAAGTGGCACAGTGGTTGCCAGGCTGGGAGTCTAATCTAGTCTGTGCTCTTTCCAACATACTCTGCTACGATATGAAAGCCACCACTTCTAGAGCCGGCTCTGCCTATTAATTTGGTGTCTGTGACTTAGGCGAATCATGTTTCCTCTCTGAGCCTCAGTTTGCTTATGCATAAGATAAAGAGACAGAAAATCTCCAGGGCCTCTCTCTGCTGTAACATACTGGATCTGGACCCGTCTGATCCAGCTGCAGCCTGACTTGTGGACCCCTGTCCTGACATTCCCAGGTCAGCCTGTGACTACTCACCAGCACAGTGTGCTTGTAGGCCCGGTGAATCACAATGCTGTAGCCAAACAAAGTCACGTCCACCTGCTTCACCCACAGGGCCAGGGATGGGTCCCGGTCCTCATTCTTGGCTGCGATGACGAACTTGGGGAAAGAGTCTGAGCTCGGCCTGCTTCCTGTGGTGCACAGGATGAGTGGGCAGCTGGTCTGGAAGTCAAAGGGGTAGCCATCAAACGTGAGGTAGTGGCCATAGCCAGAGACAATGCAGGAGGCGTCGGTGCGGGCCTGGCAATAGTACAGGCCGCCCTCCTCCATGCAGAATTCATCATCCTTGCAGGGAATGGTCTCACAGTGGACGCTGTTGTCTGTGCCGTTGCAATAGCAGAAGATCTGGCAGGCCAGGTCCACCCAGAAGGTCTCATTGGTGGCAAGTTGGTGTCCCTCGAAGTTGCAGCCACACTCGCTCCGGGGGACACACTGGCTGCCCAGCAGGGCATAGCCCTCGTCACACTGACATCCCTCAGAGCAGGTATCCATACATATGGGGCCCAGGGCCAGGGTCTCACAGGTCTCCGTACAGGTCATGCACTCCTCGAAATGGCTGTTCTCCGGGCACTCCAGAGCTGAGGGGGGTCAAGGAGAAGACAGGCTTGAGAAAAGGACAGAAGTCAGAGAGCGAAGTGTGTGTGCATACATGTGTGCGTGTGTGCGTGTGTGTACTCTTTGTATACAGCACAGTGAACTCGATGAATGCAGTGACCCAAAGCTCAGTGAACCCCTCACTCACATGCTCTGCTACTGCACTGAGCTTTCCTTAGAGAAGGTTCTGAGTCTACGGAGCCCGTATTGAGCACCTACTGCATGCCAGGCACTGTCCTAGACACTTTGTGTAGCTCATCTCAACAACCTGGAAAGTAAGGGAAGTCTTATCATTCTTATCTTACAGGTGAGGAAACTGAAGTTCAATGATTTAACTTAATATGACTAGTAAGTACCAGTGAGGGATTCAAATCTAGTCCTCCTGACTTGAGGACGCTGGAGAGGGAGTGTGGTGTGCCCGAAAAAACAAGTGCTCAGGGCTACAGAGACCCGGGGATACCACTAACTTAACTCTGGCATGCTGTGTAATGTCTCTGAGCTTCAGTTTCCTCCTTTATTAACTAAGAACCACAGTCACCTAGCAGGGTGTTCTGAGGAGTAATAACCTATGACATCGAGTGCATGGTGAAGTCCCAACCAATAGTATGCCCCTTCCCCTCCTTACACTTGTGTCTACCACATAGATGGGTTTGGGGAGGTATCTGCACCCTACAGACTGGCTCCCGTCTTCCCCTTTGTCTTTCCTTTCTCTGCTCCTCGTGCCCTCTGACTGGCTCCACCTCTTCCCCACCCTCTGCATATGCTCTCCCCACCCTCCTCTGCCCACTCTTTCCCTGGTCTGGACGGCCCCCCAGAGCCAAATCCTACCCACCCTTCAAGGCTCATTTTGAATTGCACATCCTCCCAGAATCCTTCCTTGGTAGATTAAGTTTCCGAGTCAAAAAGCACAGCATGTGCTGCTCACTGTGGCGTTCTGGGTGAGTTTCCCATTTCTCTCTATTGCTTTGCTTGGTCCCAATCTGACAGGGGCAGGTACAGAACCCAGGGGCACAGAAGTCAGACACGGAAGTGTGCGTGTCTGCGTGTGTGCGTGTGTGTGCATGTGTGTGTACTCTTTGTACGGCACAGTGTACAAAGTCTGTGTCATCTAGAGATCCAGAGATCTGAGAAGGTCCCCACCATCTTCTGGGAAAATAAGATCTCATCTTTATAACTTTATTTGGCTTTTATGCATACCATCATTTCTTAATGGTGTTTTACAACCCAAGGACATGAAGGACACTACAGAGAAATAAATTGCATGGCAATAATAGCTCTGTCCACAAGTACCAACTCAACAGTTCTGCACTGTGTGCTGGAAGCCAGTCTTTTTCCTCCGGGCTAAAGGACCATCTCCAGTCCCGTTGACTACAGTGCCATGCGGCTTTGGAGTTGAAGGCTAGTTCAGCCCTGATTATACATGTCCGTATAGAGGAATTTTCACATTCGTCTCTAAATTATGAATGTTATAGCAGTGACTGCAGATTTATGGTGATAGCAAATAACATGACTTATTTAAATGGCTCTCGCCGTATGACTTATTGTATTGTCTGAATTTGTCTCAAAGTCTGGAACATACAGACGCGGAGTAATAAAACTTCCCTTAGGCCCTGAAATGCCTCTGTGAAATTACTTAATTGGGCAGCCTGCTCTGCCAACGGGAGGGTTGGTTAAAAATATCTGAACACTGAAGCGGTGGTTGTCTTTCTCTAGGTTCAAAGAAGATTGTGTTCCTGATTTGCAGCTATTGCCCAGTCCAATCCCCACTCTGCAAGACCCCGACCAGAAGAATCCCTTAGTACCTGGAGACTTGATTAATCAAGTATGCATGCTCCAGTCCTTCTCGCCAGACACAGTATACAAAGTCTACATACGACATCCTAGGGGACGTCTCCAGTGGGAGCCCTGGCCCTCTGCCTAAGGAAACCATGTTCCACATGGCTGCTTCTGCCCACATCTCTCTCTAAAAAAGGCACTTCTAAGAGCTTCCTCCAGCTCTGCTGGCCCAGAAGAGGGATGGTGAGAAGCTCTTCTCACTCAGTAGCCATCACATGCAGGAAAAGAGGGAACATCACTGTCATACCCTGCTAACTTGGCACGCACGATGCCACCAAACTGTGCTCCATGCAGCATAGAAACAATGCAGAAACACCCCCTGCCGGGTAGTGGTCTAAAAGGATGGCACTGACACGGCCTAGCAGCAGAAGAGATCTGGTGTGCGGGAGACTCAGTGATCCTGTACCGTGAATGAAATACAACGAGAAAGTGTGGCGTGGGTGCAGGAACAGAAGTACTGTTGGGTAAGCTGGAGACAGGACAAATGAGGATACTGGGAGGTGGATTTTTAAAAAAAAGGCTTTGGGAAAGTATTATAAGGTCCCATAGATGCGGTGGTCAGTACAAACTGTGGAGGCACTTGAGCTATAGGTGACTTTATGACAAAAGGTCATGCTCCTGAATTCCAGCTTTGGGGTCACAGCACCTGCAATTAGTCCCTCTCCGGGGTAGTAGGGTTCAACAGGGACACAATTGCCCTTTTCCAACATGACAGCCACCACGCCCTCCACTTGCTCCTCAGACTTCCCAAGCTCAGAAATCAGAGGTTTAAAAAGACAAGTGGAAGTGTATGTGTGTGTGTGTGTGTGTGTGTGTGTGTGTGAGTTTCTAGCCCTGTCTGTTGAAAGGGCCTAGAGGCAAAGTAAAAACACCCAAGAGCAGTGAGTACCCCTCACCCAGATCTTGGTTTCTAATAACATCCCCCACCAAAAGGAATTGGGGCTTCCTGGAGTAATGGCTGATTCCAGCCTGGGGCTGGAAAGATTAAAAGATGAATGTGGACGATCTTGTTATGCCAACAACTAAGAAAGTGCTTAAGAAAATGACAGAGGCATGACAAAAGGACACAGGAGGCAGCCTGAAGGGGCTCCCACAGGCCAAATCTGGAACAATGTTAACACCAAAAATAACTAACAAATGTAATATGAAATATAAACCACTGGAAAAACAAGAATCCATGTCTGTTTTGATAAGATGATTGACGGAGAGATAGGCAGAGGCACAGACAGGCGGATCACTGGACAGACAGAAGGAAAGGAGGGATCTTGCTCACAGAATGACCACCGCTGACTGGCAAAAGTGGAGGGCGTGCCAGAGCCGGAAACTGCCCGTCTGTGATCTCCACACTAAAGATGGATACCAGAAAAAATCAACAACGGCAGTAAATCGAGGAGGGGGACTTCGATGAAAAGCAGGATATTTGCATGATCTTAAACCATCTCCCGCTGTTTGCTTGTTAGCTGCACGGGGAAAAGCGCAGCGACTCTACAGCGAGACGTTCAATAACACCCCGCCCAGGGGATCACCGTGCACATGGCCGAGGAGGGAGGCTCGGCAGAGCATGTGTTGTGGTGCCACGAGAGAACCGTGTGTCACCTGCACAAGCGGCTGAGTGAGGATGTGCAGCTCCCCGAGAGGAAACACCAACCCCAAATGGAGGGCTATTCTATTTTAGAAGGGGGGAGGCTGTGTTCTTCAAAAATGTCAATGTCATAAAGAAAACTAAGGAATTATTCCAGATTAAAGGAAACTAAGGAGATGTGACAATGAAAGGCAGCATGTGATCCTAGACTAGATCTGTATTGAGGTCAAAAAAAAAAAAATTAAGAAAAGCCATAAAGGATGTCACTGAGTCAATTGACAAAATTGGAATATGGATGTTAAATTATTGTATCAACGTTAAATTTCCTAATGTCGATAACTGTATTGTGGTTATGTAAGTGAACACCCTTATTCTTAGGGGATACACGCTGAATATTTAGGGATAAAGGGCAAGATGTCTGCAACTCACTCTCAGATGGAAGCTGGAGATGGAGAAGGGGAGGGAGAGAGAGAGAAAGAGGAATGATATGGCAAATGGGGCAAAATGTTAACAATAGGTCAATCTTGGTAATGGGTAGACAGGTGTTCTTTTATATAATTTTAAAATTATTTCAAAACAAAAAGTTAAGTAAACAAATAAATGTAAACAGGAAGAAACATAACGGAAGACAGATAAACAGGGGTGGGGGATAGAATCTTAATGGTGGCACTGGTTTTCCATATAACTCCTCCCTGTGGTCTCCCCGATAACCAAGGGTGTTATCTGTCAGGTCTTCCCAGCAATTATTCTAATTACTACTAGTACTACCACTGCCCTGCTGAGAGGGGTTAGCAAAGCCCAGCAACACAGGACTCTCTTCATACTCATTGTCAGGTTTTCCTCAGGGAGCAGCACTAATCTCTACACCCCTAAAGGCACCCCAACCGATCACCTCCTATCGACATGAATGGGCCCTTCTTTGCCAAGGGAGAAGGCATCACAAAGACTTCTAGTTGTTTGACATGGCGCCTGTACCCTCTGCTAGATAAAACCACGAGTCAACACGATGGCTAATTGTTCTCCAATGAAGAGGTATTGTGCAATTAGAAATAAAAGGTGAGAAACAGCCTGGATTGGGGTGAAGGGCAATTCTGGAGGACACATCTAACTAAGGAAGGTCTACACAGTAATGACATCGCCCTTGTGCTCATCCCACCTGCGGGGGAAGTCCTGAGTAAAGGAGTCCAGTGTGGCATCTATTCCCCGCCATGCCCTTCCCCATAATGCAGCCCCAACTTACGGCAGAAGTCATAGGTCCGCCAGGGCCCCACCTCCACGTCGGCATTCTTGCAAGCGCTTGCGTACCGGGCCACAGCGTCACAGAGCTCTGACTCGTTGCCCCCACTCTGACACAGGCGGAAAAGGCAGGTACGGTAGTAGGCGGTGACGTTGACCACCCCGTGGCACTCCAGGAAGGAGCTGTTGGAGGGGTCGTTGATGATGCCGCACCTGGAGCGGCTCCGATAAAACTTGAGCAGCTCCGAGTCATTGTTGCAGGCCTTCAGCAGGTCCCCACACTCGCCGTTGCAGATCTCCTCAAAAGTTGTCCAGCTTTCCAGGAACACTGCCAGGTTGTCTGTGCACTTGCCCGTGGGCAGGCAGAACTCGTCACTGGCGTTTGCGTTGAAGAAGCCGCACAGGCCTCCGGTGCAATTGAAGTACATGGTGGACAGCCGGATGTACAGCAGGCCCACGTCTGAGTACTGGACGGTCACCACGCCCTTGGACTCCACCGTCGTACTGTTTTTGTTTCGATAAATTTCCAGCTTCCCCGAAGGATGGAAAAAAGGCAATTCCACTTCCTGGCCATTCAGCTGAAAAATCAAACCACCCTCCTCAATTCCAGAGACACACAGAGTAGCCACCATTTCCTAGGCTCCGGAGCAAAGACACGGCTGTGCCCCACGACTAGCCCTGTGGGAAGTGTCAAGATGCTGATGGTCTATGGAACCACCCAGACAGACACCAACTATTTTTCCACAGGCTTCTTTGTTTCTTTCTTCTAGGACACCCCTGATATTCGACCCATTTGCTCTTTATGTGTGTGTTCTAGACCCTAAGCTAGCCCCAAACAAACAAGATGAAATGTGAGCAAAAATCGTCTTAGATAAATGGCTTCCTCCTGCCACCTGACATCTCCGTGTGGTACCTTTGGCAAACGGACCCCTTTCTTCCCCACCTTTCCAGCTCCTTCTTTTCCCTTCCAGTCTTACTTTTCCTGTGTGCCAGCTCCTTGGGGGCATAGAGCGTAGAGCTAATGATCTAGCCGTCCATCACCTATTTACCTCCTACTAGTCTTTTGATAAATTAATCTCTGCCAATGTGGCCATGGGAATGAAAACAGCCCTTTCAGTTTGTGGATGTGTATTTTATGATCTCGTCGCACAGTGATGTGTTCACGTTTGTTTTCCACACTGTACTTCATGTAATCTCATGAAATGCATGTTGGACTGGGAGACGGGGATTCCCCTCCCCCACATCCCAGCTCTGCCGCAGTTAGTTGTGGGATCCTCACGCAGCCCGAAGGGATCTTCATGTGAAAACAGGGAGTTGCACTAGATGATCCCCAAGATTCCTTCTAGAACTAATGATCTATGAGTCTGGATGCTTATTGATGGGTTTTTCAGAGCACGTCAGACAGAGGAGTGGGAGCCGCCATGGCAAGGATTCCTTACATCACCCCACATGGACTGCCATCTGCAGGCATGAATGTTAGCATAGTACAAGGGTTAAGAGCACAGATTCTGGAACCAGTCTGCCTGGGCTTAAATCCCACTTCATGACTGTGTGTCCCTGAGGAAGTTACTTAACCTCTCTGTGCCTCAGTTTTCTCATCCGTAAAATGAGGATCATTCGCTTAAGCTTGATACTGCTTATGAAGGGCTTAGAATAGTGCTTGGCACGTAGCAAGTGTTCTATAAGCATTTGCTATCGTAGAGAGCTAATCCTGCTCTATCTAACCGGAGAAATTCCAGCTTCACGCCACTTCTCCACCTGATAGAGTCTAATTGGGCGCTGATCGTTAGAAAACGCTCCCATGTCGGAGCCACCTCCTTCTTAGAATCCACTCGTGGGCGGAGGCAGAAAGGCCACCCTGAAGAGAAAGGCAAACTCAAGCTCCTTCCCTTGGTGTGACTCGGCAGAAAACCCTCCAAGGGAGCAAGGAGTCTTACCTTGACTTCCGAAGCCTCGAATCCTCCTATCTTGACCTCCTGGTCGGCCACCAGGATCCGAATGCCTCGCAGCCAAGCAGGCCCTGCATCGGGCTTCTTCTTGTTGATGTCGATTTCCAGGTACTCCGGGCGGTCGGGGCAGGTCTTCAGGAGCGTGTAGGAGAACTCGGCGGGGAAGGCGTAGGCGGCGCCGTCGAACGTGTGCAGCACCTGGTTCTGGCTGACCAGGCACACGGTCTCGCGCCGGGGGAAGCAGCCCTGGTAGCCGTCCTCCACGGCGCACACCTCCCCGCTGGGGCACGTCTTGTTGAAGCAGTAGACGTCCCCGCCCTCCTCGCACAGGCACTGCACGGTGCAGTTGGCCGTGGCCCAGAAGAACTCCCCCATGGCGTAGTAGTGGCCGTCGAAGTCGCAGCCGCACTTGTGCAGCGGGACGCACTGGCTGGTGCTGAGGACGAAGCCCTCGTTGCACTCGCAGCCCTCGGTGCAGGGCGTCGCGCAGTTCTGCGAGGCCGTCAGGTCCGAGCACGTGTCGGGGCAGCTGCTGGTGCACACGGAATAGTGGCTGAAGCTCGGGCACTGCAGCGTGGACACTGACGCGGGGAAGGGAAGAGAGCGCGACAACAAGGTGAATGGAGCCCGAGCGCCAGGCGGCCAGAATCCGGCAAGCACAGGGGCCCGAAGGAAGAACACTCCTTCTGGACGTTTAGCTCTTACAGCGGGGGCCAAGCGGCCACTGATTCAGGGAAGAGAGACTTGAGGTTGCCCCTGTAAAATCCAGCTCAACTACTTTCCTGATAACTACTGAGCAACGTGATGGGACTGTGAACTTTTATTCGAATTTGATCATCTTGGCTGAAATTAGACTTCAGGTTGCTATCTTTCCTAGACTACTGACTGCTCAATATAGGTTTATTATTTGGTGATCTACAACCTTCGAGATGTTTTAAGAGCTTCAACTGATGGACATGTAAATTGATCTGATTTTAAAGAACATGGCCCATTTTTAGAAGGAAATAAATCCAACTTCCAGGAGAAGTGAAAAATGTAACCATTAGAGGAGTAATTTGAAAACATGAAATCGCTAACAGGGAGGTACTTAAAATACCTAAGCGTAGCCAAGGAAGGCTGTGAGAACGAATTCCCTGGCGTATTAAAAATGAGAACAAACTCTGGCTCTCTGCAAAGAATTTGTATGCCTGTTTCTCCAGAAGACTGGATCAGAATAAGATGTCTTCTGAATGCCCTTCTTGCCTTAGAAACCTTCAATTCTTATTTTAAGAACATCTGGGTCTACTAAAGGTATGAGTTCTGGTTGACTCCAACGGGCAGGGGTTCAGAGGCCTAGTAAACTAGCTCTCTGAATTAAATGTAATTCATCCCACTAAAATGAGAGAGAGAGAGGAGAGAGAAACACAGAAGATGGGAAAGGTGTATCACCAGAAAAAATATATAGCCTTCATAGGTAAAGTTTTAGTTAGGAAATTTGGATGTTCTTGGATTGCATAAAGACCAAAGTGGAGCCCTGTTTAATCTCAACTTGAATCAAAATATGGATGCCCTGGCCAGAATAGAGGCTGGTCAGTCATATGGTAAGAAAAATCCACTGTGGCTTAGTAGTTTGGCCAATACTCTAAGAACTGAATCTGATATATGATGATTTACCTGAATCCAACCTATACTGATGGGAAGAAATGTCCCTCTGGCCTTGGAACTTAAAGAAACTTTTCAATCTTCTCACCACCATAGCACTCAAATGCATGGATTACAATTTCCTATTTACCGATATGGAGAAAACAAAGGACTGGGAAGGAAACAAAATTCATTTGATTTTAAATTTTACATAATTAGGAAAAGAGAGAGAGATTTCAGTGGGGTAGAGGAAAAAATAGAGACAACTAAGGGGTACAAAAATGCTTAATCTGAAAGTGTAATTCAAAAGAGCCTGAATTTCCCCCAAAGTTGGGGCTTTTCCTAACCATTCTTAACATTTCAGAAAAAGGACTTCTTTACTGGTATACTACAGGATGTAGCCCTTTCTTTGACCAGCAGCAGCCGAGCACAAACCCTAAGGGGTCTGAAAGTGGATAAAAAAGAGCCAAGGGATAATTGCTGTAAGTTCCGATTGGGAGGTGAACTGTTTCCCAGAGACTGGTTCTGATTACCAGGCCAGAGGCTGCATTTACTCAACAGCCACAAAGACAGCCACTTCCACCTCTGTTAACCCTCATCCTTGCTCAACTCTGGGGTTGCCGTCCCCTGCTATGGGGACTTCCTCCAGCCAAGCGTTTCCTGCCACGCATTCCATGTTTCCAGACCACTGATGTTCACCAATGGGTTCTTGTTTCCTTGCTAAGATATTGGGTGGGGAGCAAAGTAAAGATCCTTTCAAAGTTCATTCTTTAGAATTTGTGACATTTCAACCTCCCCCTCACTTTGGGCCACGAGCTTTAACAAGGACATTTGGAGGAGCCCTGGAAGCCTACCCCTGCCCCCTGCACAGGAGAGGCCTTTCCTAGGGATGGGATGCCAGCTTACCACACCCAGTCTGGATTCGCCAGTCTCCAATGGGAATGCCAAGGGCTTGGCACACAAGGGCGTAGGCCTGGATGGCTTGACAGAGGAGCGTGCCATTGTCCCTCACACTGCACAGGTCATACACGCAGCTGTGTACAAAGGCTGTGGGGTCCACGACAGTGCCGCACTCCCACAGAGGACCATCCGTCTTGTTGAGGAAGCCACAGTAGTCAGAGCTGAAGTAGAGGGCTTCAGTGGTGGCATCGCACTGGGTGCAGTTGTCCACGCAGCCGGAGTCACACTTCCAGTCCGCGTGGTAGACACGCCAGCTCTCTCCCAGATCTAGGACAGACGTGGCCGGCCTGCCGTCTGGGCGCAGGAAGTCATCCAGCGGGTTTTTGTTGTAGTTCCCACAGAGCCCACAGGTGGAGTTTATGTAGGAGCCTGGGATGGAAATGGAGGCGTAGTGCTGGCCATCAAAAGTCACTAAGAGCCCAAAATCCGTTTCCACGGCAGTAGACATGCCACTCTGGTAGATTTTCACCGCCCCCAAGTCTAAGGTGACGGGCAAAGAAGTCACTAGGTCATTAACCTGCCAACAACAGTAATAGTAAAAGGCAGGTAAGCACGTGCCCGGCAGTGGGTTCCAGCAGAAGCCAGGAAGGAAAGGCAAAGAAAATGTGTTCCAGAGAGGACGGCCACCTAACATGTCTGGGCTCCAGTGGGCTTACCTCTTACTAAGGCAAAGGCCTGGGAGAAAGTTCTGGAGAGCAAGTTGGTTGTGGGCCAGCCTGAGCACGGTGCATTTGGGCTGTGATAGCTGTGGCATTTCTAGTGCCACTATAGACTCCTCTAGCACGTTGTCAGCCCTTCCTGGCTGGCTCTGGCATAGCTTCAGGTCTTTTCTTGAAAGACTAGTCACCTCCCTTTCCCTCTTTACTTCTCTAAATATCCATTCTTTAAGTCTCAGCTTAAGTCACATATTTTCCATGTCCCCTTCAAGGCCCTTACACCCCCCAATCCCTCCTCCCAACTGGAAGGTGTGCTACGTCCACTGTTGGACAGTTTAGCTTTGAGGGTGCCCTGTTGTACTCTTCTCTGTGTTTATACTATAACGTCCTCATGTCAGGACTAAATCATGTCATCATTCAACGACAACAAATTTGAACACCTGGTAGGTACCAAGCACTATGTCAGGAGCCGAGAAGCAGAGGATTAACAAAAACTATTGCCCCTGCCCCTCAAGGAGATCTCAGTCTACGGAAGAAGGACACACGTAGATATTTAGACTATATTTTTTTAAACATGAATCAGTAGATAACACAATGGGAGAACAGAAAATGAACATTTAATCCAGCTTGGGGCACTCATGTAACACTTTAAGAGGCAGTTAAGTGTGATCTGGGTCTTTAAAGGTAAACAGAAGTGGCCAGAGGAAGTGTGGGAGTGGGGCAGAGGAGTCCAGGACAAGAACATAAAGGCAGCGGGGTTAGGAACAGCTATAGGGGATTGGGGAACAGTCAGAAAGATATTGATGGACTGCAGAGGAAGCAGTGGCTGGAAATGAAGCTGGAGACACAGGCACGTTCCATTCATTCTGCCGTTACCTATGTAGGCCTTTCTGTGTGCCAAACACTGTTCTAAGAGTTGGGGATTTAGCAACAAGTCAATGGACAAAAATCCCTGCCTCGGGGAACTTACAGTTTAGCTGGGGAGACCAAAACCAAACAGAATAAATGAGTCAACTATTTATGTCAGCCAAGTGTTAACATAGTAAATGCTAAAAAAAGTACAAAAGAAAATAGTTTCTAATTTTAAATAGGATGGTTGGGGAAGAGCTCCCTGGGAAGGGGACATCTGAGATGAGGACCAAGCCACGCTGTTATCCCGGGTGACAGTGGCTCCCAAGGAGGGAACAGAAGGCCCTGAGGGGGGAGCACACCTGGGTGCTCCTGGGACCTCGGGGTGGTGGGGAGTGTGGCTGGAGCAGAGAGCGCAGGAGAGGGCAGTGGTAGATGATGTCAGGGAGAACAGAAGCCAGAACAGAGCAAGGGCCTGTCAGCCGTGGTAAAGACCTTGGCTTTGACTGAGAGAGAGGGAGAGCCAAGGGAGTGTTTAGAGCAAAGGATCGGCATGAGCTGACTTCCGCTTTGAAAGAATTGCTTTGGCTTCCGTGTTGCGAACAGATCTTGGAGGGCTTTTTAAGCCATGTTAAAAACAAAATAAAACAAAACTTGGATTTCTATTCTGTAGGGAGAGTCCCTGAAGGCTTTTAAGCACGGAAATGACATAGTCAGATTTTGCATTTTAGAAATTCCATTTGTCCAGCATGGAAGATTTATTGAAATTAGTCAAGGTTAGAAGCAGAGAAAGCAGACAGGACACCGCTGCAGGAGTCTGGGGGGCGATGAGGATGAGGGCCTAAAGGAGACACAGACACAAAAAGGGAAGGACAATCTTATGGAGCACAGTCTGCTAGATCTGGTGGTTTTTGCAGTGGAGAATGAGAAATGGTGGAAGAATCAAGAGTGGGTCCCAGATACCTAGGTCACATGAGTAAGTGGCTCGATAAGGCTCAAACAGAGAGAGTTAATTCTCTTCTTCACAATTACCATGCCTAACACTTATAGACACTCACATTCGTGGGCCAGGATGGAATGACTAGTCTCAGAACAGTCCTTGGTGGGCTTGACTATGAGTGCACATAAGCTACCCGGACCCATATTGGTTTCTGGCACATGAGAAAAACAGGGGTCTTACCTGCCAACACTGTTGCTACTTTCTGAGTTGTGTAGGAAATGAGACAATGGACTGTCTGAGCACTGCTCCTGGGATACAATGGCAGATGCCACATGCAACTCTCTATCGGTAGAGATTAGTGGTTGGCCCTCATCAGAATCACCCTGAATGGTCCATTCATGGCAGTGTAGCGCTTTTGCTAGCATGTACCTACCTCTACACTCTTCTGGCCTCTATGCATTACCCAGTTCCAGAGCTGCTACCACATTCTTAGGTATTTATTATAGTAGCACCCCACTCTGTTACCAATATTCTCTTAGTCTGTTGGGGTGCTATAATAAAATGCCATAAACTGGGTGGCTTATAAACAGCAGAAATTTATTTCTCACAGTTCTGGAGGCTGGGAAGTCCAAGGTCAAGGTGCTGGTAGATTCAGTGTCTAGTGAGGGCCAAATATCTGCTTCGTAAATGGCGCCATCTAGCTGTGTTCACACGTGGTAGAAGAGGCAAATGAGCTCCCTCTGGCCTTTTTGATAAGGGCACTAATCCCAGTCATGAGGGCTCTGCCCTCATGACCTAATCACCTTCCCAAGGCCCCACCTCTTAATTCCATCACTTTGGGAGTTAGGATTTCAACATATGAATTCTGGGGGACACAAACATTCATATCATAAGAAATGGGGCAAGAGGACAAAAAAAAATAGGCTCGAGAAATAAATCGTCCTGCAAGAGCCAAAAGTAGAATGTAAAACCAAGGAATTGATTAATTTATCCTTATCTCCTAGGTAGAGGATTAGCCAACAAGGGTGAGAAAAGCCATACTAAAGGGAAGGTCAGCCAGCAAGAGTACTGAACAATTATTATCCATTGTTCTGTGCTGGGATATAGAAAGGGAAATCTTCCCCAAGGTTGCTATAAGTATAAATACCAAATACATCAATTGCTGAGTGTATTCCTCTGCTCTTATTTAAGGGACAAAGTCCCTTAAATATGTCCCAAAGCAGAAGCCATGAGGTAGACTGGCTCTGTGTATCTCAACAGTCCTCCCTGTTTCCATGCATCTGTTCTTGTCCCACTCAGGCTGGCCTTACACCTGGGTGACTTTGTAAGTTGATACCTTTGTTTATGGCCTACGTGTTCCTTGCACCCACTTTCACTCTCAGCATGAGTTGCAGTCAGAGTGCTCAGAGCAGGAGCTCCTAGAGAACCCTTGTCCTGACACATGATTTCTTGTTTCGGTCTCAACCCTTGCTTAGCCAATGGCTGATGAACCCCACCTCTTTGCTTTCCTTTCTTCTCCCTGTGTTCTAGCCATTTCCCTCCTTGTCAGTGTCTCTCCTAGGATATGGTCAGGGACAAGGGGAGGAGAGAGAAGTAGAACCGCAGAAGCATAGGTCTTAAAACTGAAAGAAAGCTCCCTGGGAATGGCAACGAGGAACCAGCATGCACTGAGTGCCTACTGTGTGCCAGGCTTGGTACCAGACATCCCACATGTGGCTATTCCATTTAATTCTCGCGACAACCTTGGAAAGGCCTCATCATCTTCCCCTCATACAGGTGAGGAAATTGAGAATCAGGGCTGGCGTGACTTGTGGGTGACATGGCCCGACTTCCCACTAGCCAGGCTCCAAAGCCAGGTTCTCTCCACTGCTCCCTGCTGCCTCCATCCTGGCACTGAGTAGAGGCAGCTGAGGCTGGGCTACAGCCAGGCGCCCACCTCCTAGACAGTGCCACCCCAATTTTACAGACCAAGAAAAGGAAACTCAAACAGGCCACTCAGCTGGCAGTGGAGGCAGAGGGATTGGAGCGGCTGACCCCAGAGTCTGAGCTCTTCAGCACCAGGCACTAGCTGGCCTTGGCTCCCTTTTCACTGGAGCACCCTAAACTACTCAGTTTCACACTGGGGAGAAACATGAGAACAGGTGAAGTATTAGCTAGAAGGTGATGTTTGTTATACATGGATTTTTAGTTATGCCGGTTTTCTTAGCTTATATAATCCCAAATTGTTTATTTTGCTATTTGAAAAGAATTCAATGGAGGAAAATCTATACACAGAACATAATTTCTAACCCCAGCATATGGAAACAGGGTCGGAGAAGGGGGTTCTGTGGTTGGCAGGAACAGATCTTAGTGGCCATTGCTGGTCTGACACTGCGTGGCTGAAGAAGTCAGCTCCTGCCAGGTGTCTCGGGCTCCTTCCTGCTCCCCAGCCCTCTCCTTGCCTGTCCCCATGTCACCCTGGGCTGGGGCTCTGCTGTCCACCAAGCCACTTTCCCCAGCAGAGCAGGTGTATTCAGAGATGCTTGGAAACCATTTGGCAAAAGGAAAAGGAAGCCATTGTTAGCTTGCAGTGGGAGTCACATAACCTTTTCTTTCTGAAACATTTACATTCATATCCACATCTCCCCGTCGCTGCAGAAAATTGAGGAATGCGTGCCCCACGCTTGGACGATGGAACAGAGCCACGCAAAATTAGCAGAGCTGCTGGGCCTGAAAGAAATGACGGTGTCCCTTCCCTTCTTAAAAAAAAAAAAGTCTGACTGTGAGCAGAAAAGAATTTTAATCAAAATAGAAAGTAGGAATAAAGCATGAAGTTTTCTTTTTCAGCTACTGATACCATACACATCAGCCCCACAATACAGGCAAGCAGGAGAAAGCTAGTGAAAAATTTTTCTAGCTCGAGATGCCAGCGTCTATCTACAAGGATAAGTATAGTGTTCAACAGCACAATATAAATTTAAAAGGGAAAACCTCCAAACTGCTGTACCTGAACTCTTAGCTTTGATTTGATCTACAGAGCTGTCCCTAGAGAGAACTAACCAAATAACAAGCAAATTGGCATTGCAACCACAGTGATAGCTCACTTTCCTCATTATGAGACTGATAAACTGCACAGACTTAGGAAAGGCAGAGCCAGAAAAAGTGGAATTAGTTCCCTGGTCCTGCCTTTTGTTGGACATGCTCCATCAATTAAAACTATAACGCCTTTTTTTAAAAAAAGAAAGAAATCCCTACACTGGCATCAGTTCTGGTTGTAGTCTCTGTAATGACCTCCATGCATGGGGATTAAGGATCGCACGGGGTTGTAGCAATCAACCCCTCGTGGTCTCGGTTATTACTGCTCGAGTAAATACACGGTTGCAACAAGGCCTTCATTAACATTACGAAAATTGGGGCCTCCACAAATTGAGTAATTGCTAGTGGCTTTTTGCTCTCCCTCTTTTGTCGATGTCCCTGCTTGAAATCCAGGTGGACAGTGACAGGACGCATTTGCATATGCTAACAGGCCAGCAGAGACCCATGTTCTTCTCTGTCATTCCAGGCAGGAGTAGGGGGTTCTGTTAGAGGGGTATCTAGGCAAAGCTTTTGCAGACCTTCCCACCCAGGCGTCACTAAGGAAGTCACCAAGGCCACCCCAGGTGCCTACGCAGGTGGTGCCTCTGGAGACAGCAATCAATTTGGAGTTTTCTCTGAAAATGAAGCAGCAGCTCTCGGACAAAGAGAATGGGGGGCGGGCAGGGTGAGGATTATTAATCAAAGGGTATACTGAATTAGGGGTTTGTACTCTGTGTTTGCACCATGTCCAGGGCGTGGCTATGTGGCTAAAGCTATAGCAAGCCAGGGTCATGAGAAACTAAACTTACCTCTTTCCAGTTACCTCTGAGCTATGCATGTATATGTGTGTGTGTGTCTATAATGTTCATAAGGGAATTAGGAATATAAATGTACTCTAAGTTAAAAAGCAGATAGGCATGTTGAGGAGAGAGCTTAGGGTAGCTCTTGTATCAATAACATTTAGCCTCGTAAAACATTTTATAAGCTATTTGCAAGGCAGAGAGAACCATGGTCTCTTTGGTACTCAAGAGACAAACAGCAGAGCCAGTAGGTCTGAGAAAGTCTTCCCCAGGCTGAGGGATCTCCAGCTTCTCCATCTCCCCGTGAAGGATGGAGAGGGTCTCACCTTGACTTTTCCATAGCTTCCTTTGGGGATGAGAATCTTGTAGCCATTGACTTCCACTGAGAGCTCCTTCACCCAGGAGACAGCTGAGCCCCCGCGGTGCTCATTCTTGGCCTCCACACTGAAGAAGGGGAGGCTGGAAGTCTGCAAACACTGTCGGGCCAGCAGGTAGGCACAGGATCCTTGGAAGTGGAAGAGGAAGCCGTCAAAGGTGTGGTAGTGCGGCTCCCCAAATACCACGCACGTGCTGGTCTCCACAGGGCTGCAGTAGAAGAATTTGCCTTTGGGTTCGCACACCTCGTAGGGGCTACAAGAGGCCTCCTGGCAGTAGATCTCATTGTTGAAATCCAGACAGCGGCATTTGATGGTGCAGTTCAGGTCATCCCAAAACACCTCCCCTCGCCGAAGGAACTGTCCTGGGGAATAATGACATCAGAGCCAACATTTATTGAGCACTTACCCTCTGTGCCAGGCGTTGGGCTAAACGCTTTACTTCCATTATACCATTTAATCCATGCGAGAACCCCATTAGGTAGGGATTGTCACCCTCATTTCACAAGCCTCAGTTTAGGCTTAAGAAAAGTTGAGTAATTCATCCAAGATCACTCAGAAACTCAGTGGCGAAGCCAGGATTCCAAGCCGAGTCTGTCTGAATCCAGTCTAAGTTCTTGGCATTATTATCTCCACAGCTGGGGAGCAAAACCACACTCAGGGAAAGACACATTATCTTAATCCACAGGAAAGGCTAGGACACTCGGGAGTCACATCCTTCCTTTCAGGAATAGGAGGGAAGGGTATTTGGAAAGAAGACCCAATTTACCCAGGTAACTCAGCAACACCGTTTATTTGCTAATTTGTTCATTCATGCAACAGACATTTATTTGTTGGGGGCCCAGTATGTGCCAGAGAAGGGCGATAACACAAAACAGGAGTCAGACGCACAAGTATAAATCCCAAACTCCCTGGGAAGATTCTAGAAAGGGCTGACCACTTGCTTGGCACTTTCAAAGGCTTCTGAATCCTGCAGACACTGCTCAGGCAGCATTTACACCTGCACAAGTTGTCTTCTCTCCCCCGTTAGGCCCTGTCCAAGTCCAGTCCTCCTCTCTCTTTATCCACGGGACAGAACTTCTTGACAAAGTCTAGGTCAGGAGGAGAATGAGGTGGGGGGAGGGGAATGGTTTTAAAGGATGTGCTAATTTTTAATATATCCACTATTAATCATTCAGTCTTTAAAACCATTTCCCTAATAAATAATCTCCCCCACCAAAAAACTTGGTAACACGCCAGTTGCTAACTTCAACCTTCGATTGAAATAGAAACGTCTCTGGGCTGGGGGCTCTGATCTCATCCTTGGTTGGAGGTCAGTGTCAAGAAATCAATTTCCAACACTACTGACTTAACTTCCACATGTCTCAGTTTTCCTAACCTGTAATATGTGGATAATGCTGTTTTCTCATCCCTGTCTTCTAGGGAACAGTGATGCTGTGAAAAAGCTAGCACACGTTGACAGAGGTAAAAGCATTTGTAAATTGAGAAAGTCTGAAGAGGAAAGTATCAACAACACAACATTAAGAAATGTAAATAACGTTCTACACCAGGAGCAACTGTAGATTGAAAAGGTTGGCTAAGGCTTCTCAAGAGTTTATAAAACCGAGTATCTAGTAAATAGCACAAGGCTGCAAGGTTAACCCAAGCAGAAGGCATGGCTGCCTCTGTAACAGTCTTTTCTATATCTGCCCAACAGGAATAATGATGCTTTATACCTGTAAGAATAGGGCCCCAAAATGAGATAATAGATTTATTCATTCCCACTAGGTTGTATGCGTCAGCCCTACACTCTTTGGCGCTAGTTCAGGGCTGCATATATTATAACAGCCTCTGCTCAGTACCACGTCTCTGCTCTTTCAGGCTTCCAATAAATGAGAGGAAAATGCCTTTGAATAGAGGAGGTTTGGACCAAAAGGTAGACGCTTCGAGATAATTTTGTTTGTGAAATGATAATATAATAAAACAGCTCTGGAGGGCACTTTCCCTGCTATAACCCAGGCCAAAGCCCAATCTCATCAGATTGATATATGCCCAGAGGCGCATAAAAATGCGCAGCAGTCTGTATAAGGATATTGAATTTGTCCTGTATATGCAACCCAAACCCATAACTCAGGAGGAAAAGAATGAAGTCAAAGGGAAGACTTTGTACACAGCTGGCATCTGACCAGCTCCACAGCTCTGCAAGCCAATGTTTTCCATTATCATGGCATTTCATTCCCAGGACTCAGGTGAGAGGCTGTCACTGGGCACTCATGTTGCATGGCCACAGACAGTCGGCTGTGTGATGCTTGGACGAAGGGGAAGAGATGTTTGGGTAACAGTCTGTAACTTATCAGACCCCGGGTCCAGGCATATAGGGGAGAGAGATGCGGTGGGATCGGCTTGGTGCCTCCCACAGACTTGAAGTAATGTTGCATTTACACTCTGTGAGGGAGGAGGGCACAGCTCTGAAATCCTGGCGAGCTCTGGAACTAGATTCTTTGCTATTCGGTTTAATACCGGCTTAGCTCCAACACATTTGCTTGCTATTCTGAACATGCAGGACGTTATAAAGTCCGCAGAGGCAAGGATGCCTAGGCTGCCCGTCTTCACACATGACCTGTAAGGACTTACAGCAAGTGCAGAGGTCTGATAAGCCTGACCACAGCGCAGGGGACGGGGCAGAGGGCACGCTGTCCCAGACCATGTGAACACTGTTTTTCTGTATAGTAAGCAAACAGAAGCTGAGCCCGGAGGGAAGCCTGAGGCCTCCCAGGGCTGCCGAGACATGCAGGCTGAGCTTTCTATCTGAGGAGGGAAGAGACCTCCTCATCCCTATCCAACACCTTCTTAGAGACCTGGGAACAGGTTCCCCAGGGCCTTCCTCTGTGCTTCCACGGCCCCCTACACTTAATATCTATTGTAATACATCTCATGCCACGTCATCACTGTTCCCATGGCTGTCTCCTGTCCATGATAATGTTATGGGTGGCTCCAGTACCTAACAGAATGGCTAGCACCTCACTGGGGCTCTTAAAATGTTCTTCAGAAAGATGTGATGTCTGGCTGGATGGCTTGGTGGGTGGGTGGGTGTGCAGGTGCATAGATGGGTGGATGGGTGGATGGCTTAATGGATGGATGAGTGGGTGGGGGGATGAACAGATATACAGATGCATGATTTTCTGCTTCTAGTTGCTATAGACTCCACTCCTAGAAGCAGAACTGTTAAAAAAAATTGTTTTCTAAATACTTTTGGACACATAAGAAGCAGGAATCCATAAACTGGGATGTTCCTGGGAGAGTCCAGGGCTATTCTGCACACCCAAAGAGGTTTTGATAGTTCAGAGAAGGCTCCAAACTTCGGATGCCAGTGTAAAGTAAACCCATCAAGGTTCAACTACAGTTGGCCGCAGAGACCGAAAACCAGCTTTAATTCTCCCCAAATTCCTGCATGTCTTGCTGCTGCTGGAAGGATTTCAGGAGTGGTTACCCTAAAGACTCTGCTACTTTTTCTTTCTTTCTTTCTAGTCATACTGGGAAATACTGACTTACCCTTGTAGGGCCTTGGCAACACTCCAAGTGCGCCCACTCCCGTGGATCTGCAAAGCGCAGATGGCAGAGCGAAAGTAAGGATCAGAAGAAAAACAGAAAGGTGGCGTGGGGGGAGCAGAACGGCAACAACAACAACACAAATGTTAAACGGAAGGGCTTCCTTTTGTCCCCCTGGCTGAGAAATCACTCAAGATCCTGGTCTTTTTCGGAGTTGTTCAGAGCTGAAAGCTGTGCACACCTCAGGCAAGGACTTCCAAAGCCACAGTGCAGCGCAGGCAGGGTTCCAGCTCCCGGTGTGATGAATGTGCATGCCAAAATTACCTTGATCTCCATTACCCAGCTGAGAGATGTCAAAAGAGTAAGGCATCAGGAATGAGTCCGCCCCCGTGGCTTAAAAGCTCGCCTGTCAATCTAAACTAAACAAACCCCGCTTAGCTGCAGACAAGAGGAAAAGCTTTACCCCTGGAGGTGCAGCCATTGGCTGGGTCAATTTCCTTCCCGTCCACTTTAAATGCCCAGCGGCCGGGAACATTGACGTTCGTGGTCTCTTGGATATTCACAATCTCAGGGGTTCTTGACCCCGGGAGGCTGAAGTAGTTGGTGAGGTTTCCACCGTTAAATCCTGCCTGGAACACAAAAGGAAGACGACGCTTTTGAGTACCTATACCAGCCCCATTGAGTAACTGGCCCAACTGCCTTCTTCTCAGAATCTAGCACACTCGAAATCAAGGGACCCCTTTTCCTAGAGTCACTGGAGCAACCATTGCAGGTGGGAAAGGCCTGCCTCGTCCGTCCCACGCCCGGAGCAGGGTATCAAAGATGGGCACAACCAGCCTCTTAGTCCACCTGCAAGATCAGATATGCTTCTCTAGTTGAGGGCTATTGGCAGGATTCCCTCCAGATGTTGAATTACCTAAGCAGAGAGTGCAGCGATTGAAACCTGCAGAAGGGTGAGGTGGAGAGCCACCTACCTGTGCCATCACTCCACCAAGACCTGTCAGGGGGTCGCCGCCACTCGCTGTGCCGGTGGTCCAGTTGATTTCGTAATAATTGAAGAGTGTGAATGTGTAGGAGCCATCAGACACCAGGACCGCCTGGAAGGTGTTCACCTACGGGATGGGAATGCGTGGTCCCATGACTGGCACTTCCCAAGGGGTCCTCGCGCCCCAAGGAGATCCTCCCCGCACCCCGTGCCCTTCCCGCCCCCAGGCAGCTCAGCCCCTGAAGCTCTGCCTCCTCTCTGAATTCGTTCTCACCTCTGGTGGGAAAAGCAAGGCATGTGGGATCGTGCATCTAAAAGAGAAATTGCCTGAGATAAACCTAGAGTCTGACTCAGCACCCACTTCCATCTCTGATTTGTACCAGACAGAAAATTCAGAGACCTGGCTAAGCTTGTGATAATACGAGAGCACCTATAGATGGCAGCATGAGAATAAACTACAGGAAAGAGTCGAGCCAGGGACCCGATGCGATCACCTGTTCCCATGGCGGGGCGGGTGGGCAGGGGTGGGGGAATGGGGGGAGAGGGAGCAATGCTACCAGTGAGACTAAAGTGGTCATGTGGATTGCGCTCTCTCCCCTCCTGCAGAACAACGCTAATCTTGCTGCGATGTCTCCCCTTTTTAAAATGGAAGTTGGAAAGTGATTTTTAAAAAGCACTTCGTGGGGAGAAATTGCTCCTCTAAGCATTTGTGCATTGCTTTATATCTGCAAAATTGCCAACACTCAGATGTGCTTCAGACCAACACTAAGATGGGTGATTTTTTTTTTTTTTTTTTGGCCAATTCCCATCTTATAGCTAAGAAAACTGAGGACTAAGGGAAATGAGTTGCTAGAAATTTCTCAGTGACCCAGCAATAGAAAATAGGATTCGAGCCAGAGCTCCCAGTCTATCTTTTAGAGCCCTGTCATTACATGGTGTCTTAATTTTAAACTTTTAAGGACAGAGACGTTGTATAAATTCAAATGAACCCTGCAACAGTTTTCAGAAATAAGCTGTAGCAAACCCTGTTCTTTACGTTTTCTCTTTGCTAAACCCTACCCCTCATCACATGTTTTCAGGAAATTAAAAAAATATAAGAGTTAAAAGAAGAGACTGCATTGACCTTTTCTTATTCAAACCTAGTGCTTGATACCTTCCTGGTTAACACCAGGTCCGATGCAGAGGAGAGACCCAAATCCTTATCCTGTGTAATCAGACTGGGATAGAGGATCTTGGAAGTCCCAAATCTCCCCATTCTAGACAGTCCCAGGGAAGGAAGCAAGGTGCAAGTAAAGAAAAGCCCTTTTTGTAAAGAACTTTCTCCCCAAGCTCTGTGCTGGCCACAGCTGATGGCGTTTATGATAGAGCTGCTCAGGTGTATGCCTTCACTCCCTGCCTCTGTTCAACAGAAGAGGAAAGTGGGACACAGAGATGAGTGAGCCATCAGCTCAAAATTGCTTGAAGGTCACTAGCAGGGTCAGGTTCAAGGGACAGGTGCAAAGTCAAGGTCGCACAAGGACTAAAGCTGGACCCTCCTTCAGGCCAGGATTCTCCTTCAGAAGTGAATTCCTTCTCTCAAAATGAAGCTGGAAATAGCTTTGGTCCAAGCAGGCCTTGAGAGCAACCCATTTCCAAGCCCGGAAGTCGCCTCCAAACCAACTCGCCATCCTAACGCCACCCCAGGGCTGACTGCCATCCGCATGCACCCCTGCACTACAGGGGTCTTCAACATTCAATCTAAGACTCTTCTGGCTTTGTTTTTATAAAACCATGTTTTTCAATTCTTGCTACACCTTTTTTTTTGCTGCAGACGACTTCCAGCGATACCTAGAGGAGGCAGCTGGGGAAAGAAGAGCTCAGGATTCGGAGTCAGGAGACTTTGGTTTGAGCCGCTGCTCCGCCTCCCAGGAGGTGTGAAGCCCTTTTCCTGTCACTTGGGAAAGTTACTTCACCTCTCTGGGCCTGTACCCTCCCCTTGAAAGTGGAGATAGTACTTGTCAGGGAACATTTTTGCGAAGGTTCAATGCTATGCAAAAACAGCCTATCACAGCGCTGGACACATATAAGCCATCAGTAAATATTAGTTTTCCTTCCTTGAAGAAAACATGTCCCCTTGCCTCGTCACTTCCCTTTCTTTGGGCTTCCATGAGACTTTCTGCCTTTAAAAAAGATCTCTCACGCCCAGTGTTTAGTTGGCCCGATGATACGTGTTCCTGTATGGAAGGGAAAACCTGGAAGATGGGATGGAAGGGGTGGGGCCAATTTGAAAAGCAGGGATGGATGGACATTTTTGCAGCTCCAGAAGACTATACCATCCTTTTTCTCCAAGGAGCTCAAAGCACTTAGATGTTACCTCGTTCATCCTCATAGAAAGAGTTTCTCACCTAGTTCAGAAACTTACTCCAAAGTACAAACCAGAAAGTATCTAAATCATCTTGCCATTTTTATTCCCAAAAGAAGTTTTTTTGAAAAAAAGGTGGTCAGCATTTGATGGGCATTTCTTTTTTTTTTTTTTCTCTCCTACTGACTAAAATTTATTGATTGCTGGCATCCTGCATTCTAACGCTGTAAGCTATGAGGCTTAAAGGACATAAAACATCACCCGAGGAGTTGTTAGCGATCTATAACATGACAGAGGGAAATGTATGCTTCTTTAGAGGTTATTTCTAGCCAATGCATCCACCGTTTAAACTTGTGTCTTTCTGTTCCACAGAACCTCTTAGCGATAAAGTGCTTCTTGATGCACTGGCTAGAAGCTGCTAGAACACAATGTGCTCACTGTGTCACAGCTCTGAACTGCAAGCCCAGCACTTTTTCACCTCTCTCTAACTCCGCAGTTTCTGTTCCACCCCTAAACAATTGACTCATTGCCAAGGAAATTGGAAAACAGATGGAGTTGGAAATAATCCTAAGAAAGGGGAGGGCAGATTTCCGAGTGTCTTTGCTTACAGGAAATTATACAGTTGGAGATACGTCTGCTACTTCAAAACTCCCCACTGCCAAAGTCACTCAAATAAGCTGCAGGCTTTCGTGAAAACTGCATTCTGTCCCTTTATGTAGAAAGTTGATTATCTCTACGATAATGCCAGCGATAATCTTTCTTATTTGACTTTTATTTGACTGCTCATTTGGGATTTCAGAGCAGATGTTGAAACTTTATTCATGAAACGCTTTAACTGCCCACTCTAATTAACATCAAATATGAATACTTTCAACCCTGGTCACAATAAAAAAAAAGTCATAATGTAGTAAAATGAGCCAGATCATTTGTGCCCAAATCTGGGACTGTATTTTTCTGCTTCGACCAGGTTTTATTTGGTGGGGGGAAGAAAATTAGGGGTGGAGAGAATCATTTGTGCCTCCGGCAAGAGAAAAGGACCTTTGGGGTCCCTAGATGGGTCCCTAATCATGTGGCCTAAAACAGGTCTCGGTGCCTTAATCACTCTCCTGCGAAATAGGAATGCTACTTACTGCGAGGAAATTGCTGAGGGGCTCTTTTTAGACATGCATAATGATTTGTGATAAGAGTGACACATTTTCTCAAATATTACAGCTGACTGGACTGGTTAGCTATGATATTTCCCTCTGTTTCTTGGAAAGTGGGTAGCAAGACTCATTAGTTTAACTCAAGGGAACTGACATTCCTCAGCTCTAACAATTATACTCCTTCACGGTAGGGAAGATGGACAAGAATTAGATGTCAGGATATGAGGTGGAAAGTGGAAAATTTGAATTATTACAGGTGTGGTGCTGCTGCCTCCATAAAACGTGACTTCCTCCCATGTCACAATGAAAACCCAAGTGGCAGAGAAGGTTGCCATGTCTTTGAAGTACTTCCTGATGTCCTTGGTGGCTCTTTTCAAGATGACAGGGTCCATGGTCTCTCTGTAATAGATCTCGCCTCGAATTCCATTGTGCACATCTGCCCAGAATGGGGCAATGAAGGCCCTCCCATCCGTCAGAGGAAAAGATTCGGGAGTGAACTGGCTCACTAGCACGTTGAAGGAAACAACTCCATTGTTGTTGACCTACAAAAATAAGAGACGTTTTGCACAGTGGATCTGAAACCATGACAACTTCCGAGTCGCAAACCAAGATAGACATTTGCCTAATCATATGAATGAAAACAACTTTTAAATTACGGACTTAGAGCCCCCTAAACACCAGCTTCCATTGCTCAAACTAAGAGGTTCATTTACTTCCAAACTCATTGGTTTTCTTTCACTTTCAATTTGTAGTCAGCTTCGTTTCTTATTAACAATCACTGTCATTTTCATGTTCTCTGTCCTATCTCTATTTACACTTATCAAATGCTCCTGGGTTGAGCGTGTGCACGAGAGTGTATGTGTGTGTACTTGGGGTGGAGTGTAAATGTACCAGGTGTGTGTGTGTGTGTGTGTGTGTGTGTGTACACTGGTGTGCAGAAGACAGGGTGTGTGTGCTGGGGGTGGGGTGTGTATGTGTGTGCATCTTCCTGGGGTTGGGTGTGTGTGCTGGGGGCCGGTTGTATATGTGTGTGTGTCCTGAGTGTGTGGGTATGTGGGGGTGTGTGTGCACGCACGGGGCCAGCCAGGGAGCAATGTGAGTAACAAAGACAGATCCAGAGTCACAGATGCAAAATACACAAGAAAAACAAACAAACAAGCATGGAAGCAAAAGTAAATTAAAAAATTGAGAAGCCCCAGATTAGGCCTTGATTCCTATTTTATGACAAAGCAGAAGTGTCAGAGAAAGATAAATGAAATACTCCTTCATCAAACTCCGATCTCAGGATGACCCATATCCTGCTCTGGATGAGGTGTATAAAATACCTCCATTGCTATGTCACAACCACTACTGTACTCAGAATAAGGACAAGGTTAAGACCTACTGATGCCCAGTTTCATTCCAGCGCATGTAGGTTGATAGCTGCTTTGTACAATTGCTGCATAAAAATGGAGACATTAATACCTTACATCATACATGTAAATAACTATCTTATGGTGATTTCTTCATGATTTGTAAATGGCTTAGTAAACTTATTAAATTACAGAACCTTCCTGCAAATCACAAACCAATATGTATCCTCTGTTTACACAGGACCTGTAAACAATTCAGCCTCTACCTGTGTTTGCAGCTTTGTATTTGATAGTAAACTGATTTAACCCTGTGCCTTGCATGGCGTCAGCAGCAGAAATGCCTGTGACAGGAATACTTGCAACTTTTGGATACAGAAAACCTGGAGATCACTTTCCTATATGTTCTAATTATTTGTTGTGCTCCTATTAATCAGTAACATTATGGACATTAACAGTGACCCAGATCCCAGAGGTAAGTTATCAGTTCCTGGGCCAAGGGTCCGTCTGCATGTTTGGAAACAAGGGAGTAGCGTTTGGACAGGAAGCTGAGACTGAGCTACAAGGACATTTAGAGCCATTGTCTTCGAGTCATAGGGAGGAACTCAGGGGCTTGAACAAGACTGTACTACTCAAAGCGCTGGCATCGCAGGGAACAATTTACCCTCAAACACGGCTGCCTCCAACTAAGGACCCTCCTTTTGCAAGGGCAAGAAAGAATTCTTCCAATTCCATGTCACATACTGCAATGGAGGAGAAAGAGAAACGTAACTGAATGCATTTATTCTAGAGGCCTGGGAGGCTAAGGCTTTGAGGATGGAAGTCCTGCACTCCCTTCTCATCGCCAAAATCAGGTCAACACATCCCAAAATTTACAGCAAGCTGTTACAGACACAGACTGGGAAGGCCCTGCTGTGCGTAGAGCATAAAAGGCACGTCGGGATGCCAGAGTGAAGCGTTTGCTAGGGAACAATAGGTGTAATTAAACACAGAGACTAGCAGAGGCAGCTGGCAATGGCTCACATGAGTTTCGATTAAATTCCATGGGTAAGGTCAGTGGTCCTCAACCTTTTGGGGGCACCAGAACCATGGGGAGGGCTCATTAAAACACAGAATGCTGGGCTCTCCCCCTGAGCTTCTATTCAGTAGGGCTGGGGTGGGGCCCGAGAGGTGACATTGCTAAGGAGCGCCCAGGTGCTGCGGGTGCTGCAGGTTCAGGGACTGCTGGTTAGGTAAGGGAAGAGGGAACTATTTCCAGTGGGAATCGGCCGTGATCTATAAATCAAAAGCTGGCGACAACAGAGGTCCAAGATGTGCAAATGGCCGTAGGTAGAATGCTTAGAGTTTCATTCTTCCTCCAGGGCAGGACACAGACTAGAACAGGATATGATACAATCTATATATGCCCACCCAATTCTTTATGGTCAAAGATAAAGACAGGTCCAGCGCTCTGAATCTTCCTCCGAATGTGCAAGTCTCACTAGCAGCAAACCTGATGATCCTAAAAAATAACCCAAGAACACAGGTGCCCAGGAGAGCTCTGACTGCAAATGGTACCATTTCTTAGTGCAGGTTTGATGATGGGCCCCTGCGGCATATCCACAGACCCGGTGAGGGTGGCCAATTCTGCAAACAACTTTCATATAATAGTTGATTACCCCTCTACTATGTTCCGACTAGCTCCAAATTGGTAGGAAGCCCAAGAACAGCAGATGCCTAAACTTTTCACACCCCCAGAAGGGAAAGAAAAATGATATTGCTAGTATCATGGTTCATTGTATCTTTTTATCTTGTTGAGTAGCAGAAATGATGTTCACAGCATTGGGACCTCTGCTTCTCTTCTATGTTTAATCACCCACAAAAACAATTTATTGCCCTGTATACTCCTCTACTATGAACATTAGCCATTAAATATACCTTTGACTTTCTTAATCATAAAACCCATCAGCTCATGAAATCTCAGAACTTGTCGTTTTGGCTGCCAATAAATCCTCCATTCCTGGAGCCCTGGAAGAAGGTACTTAAAATGCTTTTCTTAATGACAAACGAAAGGGAGAGCCACAGAGCAACAGCTGGGCTGCTTCTCCACTTACGTAGACAGTGCGGTAAGGAACGCCGAAGAAGAAAACTGGGATGGCCAACTTAATCTCAGATGAGCTTCCGTCATCTACTTTAGGGGTTTTGGTGTCATTCTGCCAAAATGGATACATGAGCTCCCTGGGCTGAGCTGTCAAGAGAGATGGTGGTTAGATAGATGGCAGCTCCCTCTTCCATTTGGCAAGCAGCTTCCCTCCTACCAGCTAAAGCCAGCTTCTTTCAGTAAGGCCTGCGAACTGAACACAGTCAGGCTGACTTTTCATTCAGCCTAGACCTGGGCCACGCACAGCACCTTAGCTTCTGCCTCGGGGACAGGGAAAACAGGAGTGATACCATTTTTCCTTGGGAGAAGGCACTTTGTGCTCCGTTCCTAGGCTTCCATGGTTCTTGGCGAGAGCCATGGTTACAACTGGCTGAAAGATTGGAAGTTAACCCTGCGTGGAGCTCTCCGGGTACTGAGAGGAGGCCTCTAGGTCCGGAATGGTCGTGGCTATGAAGCTCCCTTCTAGCTCAAAAATTCCACTATCATGTCTTTTCCTAAAAGGGGTCCCCGCCCTCCTGCTGCATGATAGTAGAAGATATCAGATCCCAGAAGGAAATAAACAACAGTTGGAACCGGGACAAAAGGAGGAGCAGAGGGTTTGTAGTAATTGGCTCATGAATGACCTTGATTGAGGACCGCCCCACAAGAGGCTCCATGCCCAGCTCCTGTTTACAAAAGACAGACATGGGATCCTCCCGGGCAAGGAGGTTGGCCCATGAGAACTTGGGAGAGGAGGTGTAGGGCTCTGATGTGTCCTGGCCACAGGTGAGAGTCATCACACAGACACACACAGCGCCCTGCCTGGGGCAGGGTCGCCACCTCTGCTGGCAACCTGGCTTGCTGTTCCAAAGTCTCCCATCCACGCCCTTGTGAGGTGTGGCCCAGGTTGGTGAGAGAAATGAGACAGGTTCCCCAGAGTCTGCATTACTTGGGGATCAGGTCTAATGGCATTTGTGAAATAATCTACATTTTGGGTGTCACTTGTCTCTGCCTCTGTCCTTTCTTCTCTTCAATGAAAGAAAACAAAACAAGAGAACATCCTCTTTTTTGTTTCTTTTTAAAAAATTGTTTGTTCGTTGTCAGGGGCAGTGGCAAATCCATTTGGGGTGTCTAGCCACAGTTCTTGAGGTACCTGCTCTCGCTGCCAGCCAGACGCTGACACCCCATTCTCCTGTCAGGCCCTTGCCTCGGGAAGGCGCCCACTTGGCACAGACGGGCTGATAGCCTGGCAAGCAAGTGGCCAAGGACTGTCCTGCTCCTTTGGGAGCCTTTCAGTAGCAGACAGCAGCTCATGCAAAAGAGCTCAGAGGCCAGAAAGCAGCCCGGCAGCGCCAGGCGAAGCGCCAGCTCTCCAGTTCTGGAGGGGGAGCAAGAGGAGATCTGCCTGGAGGGATAGCTCCTTTCTTTCCAAGGGCTAACATCAGAGGAGAGTGGGGAAAACTAGTCTGGTTATTAGTGTATACGCATCGTTCCCTGAGACGCCGACCGGATTTTAGTATTTAGGAGGTGCTGTGGCTCGTTTAATCTCAGGAGCACTCAGCCGATGCGCTGTATTTAATGTCGCAATCAGTAGGTGAAAAGGGGTCTTCTAACATTCCTGTTTACATAATAGTCAAAAATTCCAAATTCCTAGAAAGTAGGAATTAAAAAAATGTATCTTTATAATCTCTACCACAGCATCACACACAGGTACCTATTAAACTTGAAGGGTGATAAACTTTCCTAAGTTAATAGTAACAAATCAAGTCATGTCATGGATTTATCCTTCATGGGAAACTTTTTAGGACACATGTCCAAGTATGAGTAAGGGCTCAGATTCACACTGAATTATAATCATTTTCATGGAAAGATTCATTGGTATTTGGGGCAGCATCGGCCAATCTGCCTAGAGAATGGAAAAACCCGTAACCCCTCGTGGAGGAGACAGAAAACAATGGCCATGAAGACTGACCCCCAACTTCTGTCTCTGCTCCAAAAGTGAGGCAAGTTTGCAAGATTCTTCTCTTCATGAGTGATCCTAATTAGTTTGTGATTTTGAATAGGAAAGAATGAGCAGTTAAAAAATTTCAATTTTAAGAAGAATACAAAAAATAAGAATATCTAATGTTGTAAATAATAAATACTTGCAGAAAGAAAATGGGGGTGCTTTCTAAAAAGGAGTAGGTTTAAACTATAATAGGTTCCATCTCAGAAGCCATTATTATTAAAAAATATATAGCTATTGGTAGCATGGTCTACCCCTGTAGAAGCAGAGTTAGTGAAAGAAAGAATATCCCTACCCATGCTTGTCCTAGGCTGAGAATTTCTCAATTAACATGACTGTGTTTCCAGATTTTCTTTCTTTCCCCAAATAAAATGTACTTTCCTGGAGTAGGGGTGGGAGATTGAAGTCACTGGGACTCTTTCATTATTATGGGGTTTCACACCCTGGTTTACTTGCTCCAACTGTTTAAATGCACCCAACTGGAAAAATATTGGCGCTGTTGATGGGCGTATAGATATGATCATTTTAGACTCGTAACCATTTGCCAGCTGAACCAAACAAACCAGCAAAATAAAGACAAGTGCTTTAGAATTTTACCCATAAAAGTTTAAAATCTATGTAGACTGTCCCATCTTTCTTATCTAAAATCCAGAAACAACAGTAGAAAGAAATGTATGTGGCTTTTCACATTCCCAGGGCAACACAACACAGAGAAAAAGGAGTCACAAGGAGAGGAGTAATTATCTTATTTCACTTACAGTTTTAGGTTTTTGGTCATTAAAAGGTCACTGATACACAAGTCACCAACATCAATGCCATTGTAACTTCCTAATTTTTGGCTAAAATAAGTATATTCTTTAAAGTGTCCACCATGAGTTAAATGCTTTAATGGGAATCAATGATCGAGCATGGGGGTGCACACACACCTACCCCATCTATTTTTAGTGGAAATATTTTGCATTATTTTAAAGATCTACTCCATTAATACAGGGCAACCTGGTATATAAAAATCGTGTTCAAAGTTAAATAAGAAAAAGTGGGAATGTAAGCAAACATCATTCAAAGTTAATGAGTTTTGCCCTTGACAACAGAATTTAATTTACATTTTCTTGTTGTATCTGTAGATACATGTACACCTGCCCTTACAATTATGGTTCCAATAAAAGTTTCTCTTCATAAATTCAAGAGCGTGCTAATCAAGAGCTTTATGGAATTCTGTAGTACTCACCTTGGTGCCGTACAAGTGCGAAGATGAAAGAGACCCAAATTCTAAGTAATGATGAATAATTCATCCTGGAATTTTAAAAAGAAAAAGAAAAAAAAAATCCCTAGCTTGCCACAGTAAATAGAACACCAGGTGTGTTTGGTGGCAAATCCCGAGACACATCACAACCATCATAGAACAAATTCACATAACAGCATCAATAGCTCTGAGTTGGGAAGCAATTCCCTGAATGCTGGCAGGTCCTCCTAAGTTCAACACTCCATGAACAAATTAGACCCCCAGAAGAAGCCAGTCTGGAAGTGTGATGAGATCATCGAAATTGTCAGGTAATTCTATAGAACCAATGAGACCAGCAATGAGTAAAGGCATCTACTCTGCATCTAAGAGAGCACTGAAAAATAGGACCCGACTCTAACGTTGCGGGTGCTGGGTTGTGCCTGTAGAACACAAACCACGTCCTCGGTGAGACCTGGCTTTCTTAATTTTCTCAAAAGCTTTCCATTAGGATCAAAGAAAGTCAGTCAAAACACAGTGTGGTTCTACAGGTAGGAGGACTTAGAGTTTGCCATCACCTTCTCCACAGAAGGGAGCCCATCCAACATTTTGAGGTACTGGCTAGATTCGTGGGTAGTCTAGGACTCTGTCCCCTGACTTTCCACGCGAAATGAATGATAGCTACACTGGTAATACAAAGGGACCACTCCAGTATTGCTCCTTGGAATTACAATAAAAATAGAATCCAGTGCACAAGCAAGTCATTAGTTCCAGCAAGTTAGTTAAAGAAGAGACATTACGGAAATGAACTTGTTTTCATGTTAGGTTGCTTTACCCTTCATTAGGAGGGTGTTTGGTCTGTTCCGTTCTGCAAAGCTGCAAAGTGAAGACAGATGCAAGCTCAAATTCGACATGAGAACCAAACTGCATGGCTAGACCATGAAGTTTGCTGCTGACAGTATTCTTACAAATAAAAACCCTCCTCTTATCATTTGAAGTTATCACAATTCTTCAGCCAGACTTTCATGGAAAAGCCATGAATTTATCCTGTGAGAGTTTTATTGTAAATTTTTAGTTGTCAAGTATACACATTGACATTTCAAGCACATATTAAATATTAGTCAGTTTTGCTGAAAATTGTACAAAGACTTTGCTAGAGATCACAACGCAGCTTTAGCGGAGGCAGATGCCGGGCAAGTTTAAGACTTGAGCCCTTAAGGGAAACTGTTCAGAGAGCAGTAAGGAAGATTCGTTTAGATATTTGTATTTATGAAAAATGTCACTAACCTGTTCTGCAGAGACTGGAGGGACTGAGAAATATTAAGTCAAATCTTGGTAAAACAAGAATTCATGTCAATTCTCCTCAACTTGCTGCCAATTATTTCTGATTCCTGAAATGACGTCTGAATCCCGTACTCTTAAAACCAAAAATTAAGTTAGTCCTGTGCTAGAGTCAGGTAAGTGTTGAGTTGCAATCAAGTTTTTTTCTATTGATTAAGGAAAAGTAAATCTAAAGATCAGTTTCAGGATTGCGTAGAGAGGTTCTTTTCCTGAAAAACTAGACCTTTTTTTCCCCCCCTTAAAAAAAAAAAAGTAGATTCAGATGGAAATGTCAGGTACTCGGAGCTGAAACTTTGGTCCTTTCTGATCAGAATCACTTTGCACTGAAAAACACAAAAGAAACCTCCCCCCCTTCTACCTTTGTACCCAAAAAAAGGCAACAGTATAATGTTACAGAATTAGCATCCACCGGCATGGGATTCAAACTCCAAACAAAGCTTTGCTGCCTCCAACATTTAAATGAAGTTGGTTTTCTACTAAAGTCTTTTTTTGTTTCTCTGGTTTTGAGCAGTCGCCACAGATAGGCTCTCCTCTGTTTTTTCACAGGTATGCATGAAGTATTTAAAGAAACTTTTTCAAACTTTTCTAGGCTTCATTCCTTCTCTTTTCTCTCTGATACACCGCTGTGCAGGTGAGAGGCCAAGGCACTTTTCAGGCAAAACCGAACCAAGCACCCAGAGGCTTGAACTTTCACAAGGGAAAACCCCAAACTATGCCCTGGAAACCTCGCCTGATGCCCAGTGAGGGTCATGGGGGGGGGAGGCTGGGGAGGCGGGGAAGATAGGTCTCTCCTGATAAAAATTTGCAATAAGTAAATAATTTAAAAGGCATTGTGAACGAGGGAAAAACAACGTGTTAGGTTCCATACTCCCAAGCCTCCGGTAGACATGGAATGAGAAAAATTGGCTAAGGCATAAGCTAAATCTACTGTTCAAAATGTTTAAAATGAAATTTATTGTGAAAGAAGTCATAGGAATGTAGCAGAAAGAAACTCTTTTGTAAATCAATGAGAATTTAAAAATTGCTCCAAATTTTCTCCAACCAGATATTTGAATGCTGATTGTATGAAAGACATATAATTCCAGGTTTAAGCAAGTGGCCCTAAAATGGACAAGAGTGTTTGGGGAACTATTTTTTTTTTTTTAGTATAAATTACCAATATTTTTCCAAAGACCTGTGATAATTTAATAGGTTTCACACATTGTTTATTTTCTCACTGGTATTACGAATCCTCCACATATATTTACTCACAGATGTCAAATGACCGTTTTCCCTCAAAAGGCACATATTTATATAACAGAAAATCTAGTTTTTTGGGTGCCCATTTAAAATAAAATTAAGCTCAAATCCAAGACTCACCTAGAGAAGCATTCTGGTTGTCCACCCTTTGTTAAAATTTTAGCCCGATATCAACCTAAATGTCTTGAAGCAATAGTTGGCTCTATTTTAAAAACTGCTAGTGGCATGCTAATTGCTTTCATTTTCTTTTTTCATGCACTCGTCGATATTTATATCTCAGCCCTCTTGACCCATTTTAGATGCTTCACCCTTCTTGAGGCAGGACTGCTACTGGGATAAATGCCACTGGGACAAGACAGTGGCATAAATGAATCGGGCTTTGAGAATCCGGCTGCCAGCGAGAGAGCACTCTTGGGGAGAGACTGGTCTGGCGGATCAGTCGTTGGGCTGGGAAGACGGTTGAAGAGTACGTGTTCTGGATATGTGCTCAGTGGTCACAGGTGGACAAGTGACAGAAATCTCTTTTCATGCTGTGTCAGCAGACTTATTTTGTTGACAGTGTGAGGTGGGCAAAGATTCCTGACAAGATTTAACCTGGGGGTGGGGTGGGGGTGTCTTGAAGGTAGTCACCCGAGATACCTGTGCTCTGTAAAGATGGCATAGATCGATGCTGCCTTTTAGGCAAAAGGAAAGACAGCTCAAACAACAGCAACAAAAAAAATGTAGAATTCCCTAAAACAGGTAGAATGGGTTTTCTGTGCTGAATGTTGTTTGTTTTGTTTCCTTAAGTTTCTTACACTTTTTCTTGAAAGAGATTGTCAAATTTGAGCTAGTTTGAAATGACGCAGTTGTTGGTCGTGGCAGACATGGAGATGCGCCACTCAGATCCCCTGCGAGAGGGATGCGAGAAGGCCACTGTGGGTGGCCAACAGTCTCCAGCTCTTAGCACCTTCAGGCTCAGCCTCAGCCAGGGGCACACTATACTCCTCCTGGGGTGTCCCCCAGAGAATGCCTGGACAAGGTGGGGTACCTGGCCTAGCACTTCCCACCAAAAGCAGGACTCCCCTAAAGGGCTGTTTTTGCTCCAGAGAGCCCTGTTGAGTGACAAAGACTCAGTCAGGTGCTCAAGCAAGACAGCTCTAGTATACCAAAATCAGGGTCTAGCTGGGACAGTCACGTATTATATACATATATGCAGCCATCCCCAACCTTTTTGGCACCAGGAACCAGTTTCATGGAAGACAATTTTTCCACGCAAGGAAGGAGGGGAGGCAGAGCTCAGGCAGTGATGTGAGTGATGGGGAGTGGCTGTAAATACACTCCTAGCCTGCTGCTCACCTCCTGCTATGCGGCTGCCCTCCACACATTTCTAAGTTTCATGGAGGATAATTTTTCCACGGACTGGGGGCGGGGGAGAGTTGGGTGGGAGGCAGAGTTCAGGCAGTGATTCACAGCCTGGTTCCTAACAGGCCACAGACCACTGCTGGGTTGCGGTCCAGGGGCTAGGGACCACAGCGTATATGTACCTATATGTATATTATGTATATGATTTATCATATATGCATGTACACAAATATATACATATATGTATATTTTATATTTATATATATTTGAGATACTTTGGTAGATGCCTCCGAAAATTTATTTCTCAAAACTTCGGAACCTTCAGACATGTCCTACTTCATGCCATTGAAAGCTAAAATTTCTCCCAGCAAAGGAAGGCAATAGAGAGAACTTTCCCCTACAGGGCAACAGGTGGCCCCCTCATAAGCTGTTCCTGCCTCTTCTCCTGAGTGCCAGGCCTATAATCAGGGTTAAGTTGCAGCATAACCCTGCCAGAGACATGCTGGGCCTGCTAAGAGAGGGTAAGGACTGTGCCCCCAGAGGAGCTGCAAGATCTAGCCAGCACGTACTGGAATGGGATGGGAGGAGGGAAGACCCAGGGAACTGGGTTCTCAGGGTGCTCAGTCAAGGAGACTGGGCCATAAGAAAGAGCAAGTGGGAGTTTATTGACTTCAGGGGAAATCTCTAGAGATACAGCCTTCAACACTGTGTCAAGAACTCCAGAGGATGGTGCAAACTCACTCCTAGAAGCCTGGAAAAAGTAATGGCTCATGCTAAGCAAGGCTGAAATGCCTGAATTACTGTGGCAGATGGCAGAAGAGGGACTGAAAGGTTCAGGGATGGGAGCATGCTGGAGAGACATATTATATGAGTCTGCTAGACCCACCAGACAATTGTGTTCCATGGAAGACCCAGAGGACAGGCACAGCATCCACCAAAGCCAGCAGAACATTCTGGTGAGTGAAGCACCAGCATCAATAAGTAGCTCAGTGATGATGCCCCTCTGCTGGCCAGGGCTCATGCCAGGTGAGGTGGTCACAGAGCTTGGCTCCCTGATAGCAATGGAGATGATGGGCCTCTGAAGCAATAGAGGCCAGGTGACATCACTCTACTGCCTGGGGCCAGAATGGGTCATAATTTCATCATGATCAATAAGATCAAAAGGGTAGCCAAGGGGGCCTGACCCGTGTAGAATTATGAACATGGCTGATAGAGCATGGCATCCAAGGGCAAAGTAGATGGGCAGCCAACACTGGTATTGCTTACTACACAAAATAAAAAAGAGCAAGAATGGTCGAGAAAGGCTGACAGTAGTTGCCCAATAAAAAAATCACAATCCCTGCTCAGTTTCTGGATCTGAGTCAGTTTTCAAATTTGGAATCTATAAACTGAAAAGGTAACCAGACCTTGCAACACCATGGCAAGTGTGTACGGTAATGATTATGCCAGTCTGTCCCCAGAAAGACCTTTGATCGTTTACTCAAGGGACGGCAGACTTGGAGAAGGGGAATACCTAGACTTTTAAGGACTATTGGTCAAGGGGTTTGAGTTAACAATGATACCTGAAGACTCTGCTAGAGTGGAAACATATAGGGCCCAAAGAATGAAAGCAATCAAAAAATGAAAGCTGGCAAGATCCAGCCTTTGGTGGGTCCACAGGGGTTGCAGATCCACCTGGATGTCATTTTCCCAGTCCCAACATATAACTGGGATTGACGTACTTGACATATTGGGCTCTTGATCTGCAGAGAAAGAACTATTGTAGTAAGGAAGGGAAGTGAAACCTCTGAAACTGCTCCCCCCTACTCCAGCCAAGGTAGCAAATACAAAAGGGGATTGCATCCTGGACTGAGGGCAGGATGGCAAAGACCACGTCGCTCTTAAAGAGGAGGGGTGGTGGACTCTATCATATCTGCATTCAACTGGCCAGGATGGGTCCTGGAGAATGGCTGTGGACTACTGCAAGTTCAGCCAAGTAGCAGTCCCAGTTGTAGCTGCTGTGCTAATGTAGTGTCTTTGCTAGAGCCGATTAACATAGCTTCAGGTACATGATATGTGGCCATTCACTGGGAAAATGCACCTCTTTCCTATCTAAATCAGGAATGAGGATCAGAAATAGCTCACATCATATGGAACAGCAGACAATATACATTTTTAGCTTTGCCCAATGGTTATGATAAGTCTCCCACCTTCTTTCATAATATAATGCAAAAAGGTCTGGGCCACCTGGGTCCCACAGAGCATCACCTTGATTCACTGCATTGATAACAGCAACAGATTGGGTGTGATGAGCAAGAGATGGCTAGCAGGCTGGACGCCTTGGTAGGACACATGTGCTCCAGAAGGTGGGAGATAAATCCTTCAAGGATTCAGGGCTACTACTTCGGTAAAGTTTTAGGAATCCAGTGATGAGGAACATGCCGGACATCCCCTCTAAAGTAAAACACAAATTACTGCATCTTGCAGCCTCTCTACAAAGAGATTCTTCCATATTTGTAGGCTTTTTTGTCTTTTTGAGGCCACACATTCCAAACCCGGGAATACTGCTTCAGCCTACATTCCAGGTGATATGGAATTAAGCCAGTTTTGAGCTGGGCTGAGAGAATGAAAGAATTCTGTAGCAGCTCCGAGCTACAATGTAAGCAACTCTGCTACTTGGGCCATATGTTCAGTAGACCCTTTGATGTTGGAGGTGTCAGTGGTGGAAAAAGATGAAATATAGAGTTTATTACAAACACCAGTGGGAGAACTACAACACAGACCCCCTGGAGTTCTGGAGAAAGGTCATGCCATCTGCAGCAAAGAAGGACACACCTCCTGAAAATCAGCTCCTGGAATGGGACTGGGTCCTGCGATGGAACATTTGACCAAGAGACAGCGGCTATGTGTCCAGAACTTCCCATCATCATCTGGATCCCGTTGGTCTCACCAAGTTATGATGTCAGGTAGACCCAGTAGCAATCTATCATAGGATGGAAATGATATATCTGGGACTGATTATGAGCAAGATGCCTGCCTATGTAGTCCAGACTCCATGTCGCCTGCCACAGTTGCACCAGTGCCGCATCCCCAACTCAGGTCACACATATGGCCACATGAGGGGAGGTGCATACGACAAGCTGAAGTAGGAGGAAAAAGCCTAAGCCTGGTGTATGGATGGATTGGCTTGGTGTGTATATGCAAGCCTAAGGCAGATAGATGGTGGCTACATGTGAGTCTCACTCAGGGGTGGCCTTGGAAGACAATGATAAGGGAACATCTTCCCAATGTGTAGAGCCTTGGGTGATATATCTTGTCTTGTACTTTGTGTCAGAGGAGAAGTGCTCTGAGATTAGAATTTGTTCAAACTCATAAGCAGTGGTGAATCACATAGCCAGCTGGACAAGGGAGGGCCTGGCAAGAAAAAGATTGAAAAATCAGTGACAAAGAGGCCTGGAGTAAAGACATGTGCATAGACAGATAAGAATGGACATGAAATATGATCCAGAAGGCATCCAATACAGAAGAGGTACTAAACAATCAAGTAGACAAAATGACTTGGCTGGCTGGTATTAAGCAGCCTTTGTCAGTGTTGGTACAATAGGCACGTGTATGAAGAGGCCAGTAGCAGAGACAGAGATTATGCATGGGCCCAATAGCATGAACTCCCATTTAGCAGGGCTGCTTTAGCTACCATGCACTCTGAATGTTCAACCTGCCAATAACAGAGACCAAAGCTGAGCCCCCATATGTCACTGTTCCTTGGTGAGACCAACTGGCCACTTGGTGGCAAAATGATCACATTGGACCCCTTTCACCCTAGAAGGGTCAGTAGCTCCTTCCTACAGAGATGGAGACACATTCTGGATATGAGTATGCCTTTCTTGCCCAGGGGCCTCAGCCACACCACTAACGGGAGGCTTACAGAATGCCTGATCCACAGGCATGTGGATTTCATGTAAAATAACATCTGACTAAGGAACCCCTTTACAGAAAAAGGGGTGTGAGTGGGCTTATGACTATGGGTCCACTGGTTGGAATACAAATAATATGACGTAGAAGATGCCAGCCCAGTCGAGAGTTGACGTGAATTGCTTAAGGAGCAGGTGAGGCACCACTTTGAAGACACTACCATGCAAAGTGCTATCCTTCGGATACTGTATACACTGAGTCAGAGACCTTTGTATGGTGCAGTGTCCCCAGCAGGAAGACTATATAAGTGCAGGAACCCAGGTGTGGAAACAGAAGTGGCCTCACTTGCCATTACTTCCAGTGATCAGTGGGGGACTCTGTGCTTCCTAATGCCTCATCTCTGGGCTATGTGGAGTTTGAAGTCCTGGTCCCCCAAGGGAGGACCACCACTCTCACCAGGGGACACAGCAAGAGTCTGAACTACTGTAAGATTGAACTACAAGCTCCGGTTATGATGCTACCTGGGCACTTTGGGCTCCCGTGTCTAAAGACTAGCAGACAAGAGGATGAACCATCATCTTGTTAGGGGAAATTGACCCCGATGAGCAGGAGGAGGTAGGGCTGTTGTTACACAGGGGTTCAAGGGATAATGTGTGGAACTCAGGTGACTCACTTGGGTGCCTCTAGGTACTTCCTTACCCAATTGTGACCATGGTGGACAAGTGTAGCCACCCCAGTCTGAGCAGCATGTGGTTACCAGGGACTCAGACTACTAAGGAATGAAGGTTTGAGTGAAACTACCAGGTAAGTCTCTGAGATCAACAGAAGCAATCACTGAGGTAATACAATGGAGAGTGGAAGAGGGAGACACTGGACACCAGTTGTAGCCCTGAAGTCAACTGCAGTGACAGGGGTTGTAGGTCATTCCTGTAACCTCTCTCTTTTAAGTTTCCCTTCAGGAAGAGAGGTCCACCAGAGCTGCCCCAATCATGGATAGAGAACTGGGTCTACATGTTGCATGGAGTGGACTGTGGCAGACATGAGGATGTATCACTCGGATCTACCTTCAAGGAAGGAATGATTTCCAGGTACAAGGAGTATGGTTAGCTGACAGCTTTCAACTGTTGGCTCCTTCAGTATCTATGGCAGTATTCAAGCTGCGCTTACATCCTTGTTGATTCCCAAATCAATGACTGAGAAAAGCATTGGTAAAAGGCCAGGGCCATTTCTTCCCAAGGCGAGAATTGTCTAATGGGAAATCTTTGCTCCAGAGTACCCTGTTGGGCCGGCCGACTTTGCGAGGTCTGTAGCATTGTCTGATAGCCCCACCTGCCCAATCCTACCTCTTCCCCCATTCTTTCACAGATATTACTCCCCAAAAAACTTTTTGCACTCCCAACTCCACCTCAGCATCTGCTTCCTGGAGATCTGAACCTGTGACATTGGTGTCTTGGATAAAGTTACAAGCCCTCTACAACTGATTGTTTTGCTTCATTGTCTGATCTACCACGGAGAGTTCAGATATTTCGGTAGTGCAGTTGTTGCTACCACTTATCCACTCATTGAATAATGTCTAACCTGCTAGACTTAGCTCATTGAGGTGATTACATCTAAGGCGGTACTTATATTCTCCCTGAAAATAGTAATCCATGGCAGAATTCTTAACATGGAAGAGGTGATGGAGAAAATGCAATTGTGTTCCTGCAGACTTGTCCTAAATAGTAAAGACATTGGCAATGAAAATATGCTCAAGAGCCCTACATATGGAAGTTTGCCTCTCTCATTGCATTAGAATCTTCATTATTGGACACCTGCGTTAACTTTCATAAAATGAGATGCTCATGTAGTCTATTAGTTTTTCATTCTTGAAAACATTTTTTTTAAACCTGATGAAATATTTCTAAAAATGTTCATATTTATTAGTATAATAAATACTTAATTGCAAGCTGCAAACATCAGGAGTTTAAATTGTAGAATAAATGTTCTAGAGTTCATCTTTTTAAAGAATTAATATTATTTGCCTGTAAGTTATATTTCTTTTTGTGCTGGCCTTACTCATTCTAGACTCTGGGTTTGGGCTAATGCTAATAAACAACGCTTAATTATGAGAAATATAGCATTGGCTTTTGAAAACCAAACTGACACTTAATGTTTATTAACTAACTAGCAATATTTTCTAGATCTAAGAGCTCAATAATAAAAGATGTTCATCTCTGAAAATTTAAACAAATACTCTAAGATATTTTCTGAAAGCAACTGAAGTATCTTTAGCCAAAGAGTTTGTAATAGCTAATTCTAAGTGGACTGACATAACCAAAAAACTCACAATTGGCTTGAGTCTATTAATAACATCCTTGTTAGCACATTAGTAATAAAGTTGGGGAAAAAAGGGAGGGGGACATACATACTATATTCCTTATTCACCAAGGAGCACAAAGCAGTTCCTCTAGAAGAGATCTCACTGGTAGGCAAGAACCAGCTCTAATTAAACCTTACTCTAGGCAATAGGCACAGGATTTCAGGGTAATTAATTCATCACTTTTCAAGAGCACTCAGCTGAAACAAATGTTCACACATTGTCAAGGATAAATAATCCATATATACCTTCTGCCGCAGAAGTGAAATCTCACTTACCAATGATTAAAAGTTACAGGTTCTAGAAGAAAGATAGACGATATGTATGGATCACGAAATCTGTAATGTGTTCGAGTGCCTACATTTGCATGACTAATTGGGAAGAATGCTATCTTGGTTGCACTAACCAGGAATCATAATATCAAGCTCAAGATCAGTAAAGTTTTTCACTTTGCATGGATGTGACAAATAATAAAACCAGAAAAAAAATGCTTGTTTTATATAATCTCAATGGAGAACAATTTGGTAATATCTACCAAAATTACAAACACTTTGATCTTTTAATCCAGCAATCTCACTTCTGGGAAGGTATTCTACAGATGTATTTCAAACATGTAAAAGAACATATGTTGTTTACTGAAGAAAATTAAGAAGAGTGAAAAAAAGAGAGATTGAGAGAGAAGAGAAAAAACGCAAATGTCAATGAATAGGGTATTGGTTAAATAAATTATGGTACATCTATAAAAGAAATACTACAAAGGATAAGGTGATTTCCTCTGTAGCATCACAGACACAGTTCCAAGATACACTTTAAACAAGGTATATGATGGTGTATAATCTGTTAATTTTGCTGTATGAAAGGGGGAGGAGCAGAATATATATTCTTGTTTGCTATTATTTATGTAAACTCTGGAAGGATACACAGAAACTAATAAAAAATGGAGTACAGGCATTAGAATGGGACTTTTCAAAGTATATCTTCTTTATATTGTTTGATTTATAAACCATGTGAATGTTATCTACTTAAAAATTAAACTTGAATGGTTTTTTAAGACATCTTTATGTAAGCAAATTGAAATTTAAAGCAAACAAAATTTTAACACAACCAAGAGAGTTCATGCTGTCCTAGTTGTATTCCCTAACAGTGGAGTAATTATCACACCTGCCCTCAAATGTATCCAATATTTCAGAAAACATTTTTCTCTTTCTTCTGTATTGTCTGCTTCTCCTATCTCATTCTTATTTAACACCTTAATTGTATTACTTAGCGTGACTAAGAAGCATTCAAAGATGAAGAGTCTAAAAGATTTGCCAAACTGAAATTGCATTGCAATTTTTTTGGTAGATCTAGATCTTGCAGACCATCATAGATAACCTGTCTCCTCCATTTTAAAGCAGTATTTATATTCTTCACGAGGCTCCCTCTTGAATTTTAAGAAGGAACAATAGCGTGATAGCCTCGTCCATTCCAATAATAAAATATCTGATAAAGGATCCTAGATTATAAACTATTTTTCCCCTCTTACATCAATTTTAAGTTCACTTGGAACAGTATGCCTCTCTGATAAAAGTTATGAGTTGAAACTGAGTGACCTGTCTCACTTTTGGCTGTCTACTGAAACCTAGTTTTAAGTCTCTAGAATAAGGCAAGATTAAAATCTAAATTATCAGTCTCCCTGCATTGTACTGCTGGTTCATTTATTCTTGTCAATAGCATGCATCGCGAGTGCCCAATATGGCATTCCAGAAGAGCAGGGAGGACAACAGATATGTACCGAGGGCGATTTCACAATTTGGGAAACGGCAGGAGATCTGGATTTGAGGCTGTAAGATACATCAGTGTTTCTGTTACAGAGCAAATCAATTTAGTAAGTGGATTTTGAGGAACATCTCTTTTTAGTGTCGTAATGAAAATAAAGATTAACAATAAGAGTGTGTGTCGGGGGGCAGGTATGAACGACCTCAGCCAGCACTACGGCGCAGCTGTCAAGGGCACGCATTCTGCAGCCAAACCACTCGGGTTCGAAACCCGCCTTGTTCATTTACCAGCCGTGAGACTTAACCTACTTGTGCACCATTTTCCTTATTAGTGAGAAAATGGAGATAAGAGTGCTGACATATAGGATTGTTGTGAAGACCAAATGGGAACTTCTTTTCCAAAGAAGAGTTGGAAAACTCTTTGTTGGAAAGAGAACTGTGACTTCGAAAGTCAATCTTCTTGTTTTACATGCATTCCACTAACTAGAAAAAGTCACAGTCTTTTTCAGTCCAATAGGTATTGGATGTCTTGATATATGTTTATCTTGCAAGTACTCAGGGCAGCTCACAGTAAGTAGTAATAAAATTTAGCACAGAGGTTAAAATTACAATTCTTTGAAACTTGAATAGGAGGTGGAAATAATCTCAAATTTAAACATATCATGATGCCTATGTACTTAGGAAGCATTAAGAAAGAAGTTAATGGACTCAGTCTCCTAAATACAGAAATAAAGTACAGTCCTTGGATCTTAATTCTTGGTACAAGGTTAATTTATAACAGCTTACCAAGAAATTATTGATAAGAAGGTAGAGTTCAAATGTCCAAAATGCTAGTACTTCTAGAAAATTATTTTTCAAATGAAAAAAGTAGCCCTTGAATAAGAACTGGTAAACTTTTATTTCACCAAAATAAGATTTTCAATTACTCAAAAAAGTGATGCCAAATATCTCAAAAGAGAGGTTTTATCCTCAAAGGATAAAATAGGAGTATAGAGAGCATATCGGGAATATAAAATTTTGCTAACAGAAAAGCAGTGCACATTTCCTATGAATCTTTGTTTTGCAGTTTTCAACTTTGGCAAAATTCCAATTAAATTTGGAATTTAAAATGGTCAGACTCTTACTAGTTTAAGCCAATTCCCCAGAGAAATCAACCATAGAAATGATGTACATTTTTAGCTATATAAAAATAAAGATATACCTTGACCCCCCACTCAAGAAAAAAAAAATCAGAACACAAAGACAAAATGGACTTGGATTTTTAATTTTTTTAAAGATATCTCTGTCTATATATATATATTAATAAAAAGTGCAAAGAATAGACCTTCATGTTTAAATTATATTCTAAAATAAAATATATATTTCCATTAACTGCAGGAGACAACTGGCAAGTAAAGAGCCTGAGAGAGTCCAGTCCCTCTCCGTCACTACAAAGGAGATATATTTTAAGGAAGCACCTATGAAAAATAGTAGAGTGTTCACAACACATCTGGTAACACAGATAGCTTCTGCGTGTTCTTGAAAGCAGTTTGTTTGCATTTTCAATCTAACATGAAATGAAGGGAAAAATCAAATTCATAAACGGAAATGACATTACTCAGAACAATCTAGTATTCTGTATTCATGTCTTAGATGCCCCAGAGCCTAGCGTTTCCCATGTAGCAAGCCACACTCGCATGTGCATTAGCGAAAAGCTATCAGCAGCGTGCCTCGAATGGAAAGCAGCTCTTTGTGCAACAAGTGTTCTCTGCTCCTAACACTGCTGGTTTAGCAACATAGCTGAAACATCTGGTTAGAATTGAATTTTTGTCTTTTTTAGAAGAAGATAAAAATTTTTTAAAACATAGCATTGTAGCATTCAACCCTGTTATACATAGCTCAAGTTATGTCTTGGGCTTAATTTTCACCAAAAGGTCTTGAAACACAAGGGGCATATACTATCTGCTGCTTTCTTATGTATTTATGGCAATGGTGGCAAAAGGTTGCAGAAACAACAGAAACTTTAAGTTAAAGAAGACACATGACTCTGGACTTTTTTTTTCTTACAGCAATGTGGGATATTTCAGCAATCCAAATTCAAAAATTGATTTCTACTGTGGCTTCAGCAGCTATGCACCCACATATAGAAAGGATCCCTCAGTTTTGATCTGGCTTTCTTGTTTCCTTTTTCATAATGGGGAAAAACTTTTATTTTAGAAAAGATATGTTCTATACACTGTGCCTGTAGCAACGTATCTGTAATACTGGCTATGACAGCATTTTGCCTCATAAATGTCAATAATATGCTCTTACTGAATCTGAACAAAGTCAGTATTAAAACACAGATAAGCTGCAGACAATCAATTATGCATAACTGGCAGACTCAAAGGTCCACAGTCTCTTCTCTCCTTCTTTTAGGCCTGTTATAAAAATAATTTTGGTTACAACTGTCTACGCAGCACCAATTTTATTTCAAAAGCAGCATCTTTACTCAGCCACCCAAATGAATCTATAAGTATACATGCTCAAATAGCTTTTCTCATTTACTTCTGTTTTGTAACTCTAAAAGACCAGTAATTGTATTATTTTCTTAATCAAAAATTATTCAGCAATTATTAAAACCATCAATTACAAGGTCCTAAAAATATCAACATCTGCTGAATTAAATGAGAAGTTCCCTTTACATGCAACTGTATAATAAAAGAATTATGCCTGCAGTTGATAAACACTGTGTTCTGTAATAACAGAAGAAACAAGTCTCTAATAGTAAAAAAGCATTTCATAAAACTTTGTTATATATAAAATATCTTATTAATTGTGACCATTCCACTTATGATTAAAGCCTAACATAAGTGTTTGCTCTGCCTTCTGCTGTGGGACAGTTCTGGGTCATACAACTTCAAAAAATAAAGAGTGCATCTGTTTCCCAGGCTGACAAAAGCAACAGGCTCAATTACACTGTTTCTCTCTCAAACTCGCCTGCACTCATGCGTACATACACAAAGCACCCACAGTTTTAATCTTCATGACATTGTTGCCACACTTTTTTCCTACTTCCAAAAATCTGTCAGGAAAACGTGTTCACAAAATAATTATTCTTGTCTATGCCCAGCCTGGATCTCCACTGCTCATTTTTATGATTTTGTAAAATGAAGTCTGCAGCAGCAGGAGCATAGGCCTCATTCATCTTTCTCAAACCCTTTGGTTTCCACCTGTAATGTTATATTGACTGTAGATTTGACTCAGTGGGCCTGGGTCAAAGGCTTTACAGATCCTGAACCTGAAGTGCATTAAGAGAATAAACATCTGCCGCATGGCATAGGAAAATTTTAAAAGTAGCAATAATAAACACAACATCCCATATGCAAAGAATTTACAAGAGTCATTTAAAAATTTCATAAAAAAATTAAATTTGTAGGAGGGGTGGAATCATGTAGCAAAGGTCAAAAGGTAAAATGCAATCAGATAATAACTGCATTCTTTGAAAAATACTTCGCTTGCACAACTTGTGCTCCAGTTATGCTAAGTATTTCTCAAGTCTCCCATCTGTAAACATGGTGGACCAAGAGAGATACATATTAAAGAAAGGGATGACATTTGATTAACAAATAAAAAGATTTTAGAGCAGGTAAGGAACTAGCTTTTAAAGAAAAGTGCTTTAAATGCGCTTCAGCAAAAAAATATGAATTGGAGGCAATTCTGAAGTTTTGACACTTATACTTTACTCAGAGATTAGGCAGAGTTTCTTCTGTAGGAGCAACTAAATTGATATGTGAAACAAAAAAGAAATGCTCAATTATGACATCACAAATTCCCAGGGAATATCTGGGAATCAAAGCTCTCTTTGATTAAAGTTTCCCACTTTGAATGCAAAGTGCAAGAGCAAGGGCTTCAAACGGACGACACAGGCAGAAAAGTCACAGAGCTCCTTCCCCCATGTTTCCCACTTCATTCCCTCACACGCACCACAGATAGTTTATTAGCTAATTCTCAGTTCTCCTGGCACACGCATCCAGTATGCTGTTGGATTCTTTATAAAGTCAGGCCTCTATTCCCAACAGTTAAAAGTATGAAAAAGAAAGATACGAGGAAATACATTCAATAGGCAAAAAAAAAGAACTCTGGACTCTGACATATTTCATGTTATGGAAGTAATGGCCGATATAACGTATGAGGGACATTAAAAGTGAGTTAGTGGCCGGGCGCGGTGGCTCACGCCTGTAATCCTAGCTCTCTGGGAGGCCGAGACGGGCGGATTGTTTGAGCCCAGGAGTTCGAAACCAGCCTGAGCAAGAGCGAGATTCCATCTCTACTAAAATTAGAAAGAAATTAATTGGACAACTAAAAATACATAGAAAAAAATTAGCCGGGCATGGTCGTGCATGCCTGTAGTCCCAGCTACTCGGGAGGCTGAGGCAGAAGGATTGCTTGAGCCCAGGAGTTTGAGGTTGCTGTGAACTAGGATGACGCCACGGCACTCTAGCCCGGGCAGCACAGTGAGACTCTGTCTCAAAAAAAAAAAAAAAAAAAGTGAGTTAGTAACATACAAAGAGATCAGACTGCTCTGCCTGTGCTTCCAGAATAACAGCAAGTTTTCCTGGAGTTTTAACTCTTCATCTATTCCTCTTTCAAGATTCTAATAGGTTCTTACTGAGTACCTGAGATCAGAAACATGTTGAAAAATATTTAGAACACTTTAAATTATTTCAAAAGGGAGAAATGAGAACCCAAAAAATCACCCAAGTTGAGAAATAAGAAGTTAATTATAAACAGAATAAAACTATTGGGTAAACATGTGCAGATGCAGGTCAAAATGCAAAACTGAACCAGAAGAGGAGAGGAGGGAGAGGGGGATAAAGGAAGAACTGGGAGAGAGAAGTGCTGGCCCTTCCTGTGAAGATTCCTTGCTTCCTGATTTAAATACTACATGATACCCTTCTGAGGGGCTTCTGTTCATGCGATCTTCACAAGTATAATAAATGGTAATGATAACCAAGTGGCAGGCAAACCCCAGTGAACACAGTAAGAAGTCGGTGATTTCTTTGTCATCTTTCCTTAGAGAGGACACATGGACTGGAGATGTGGCCAATTCTGCTGGCTGCGCCGAAGAAATCTATGGTAGAAAATACCAAAAATGGTCCCCTGTCCCTTCTAGGGGAAAAAATATACAAAACCCCTCCAAAACCTAAACAGAACAAAACAAAACAAACAAAAACAATCTTCTCCCTCCTAAAGAAAACCACACTGGAAACAAATGCCCTGCAAGAAGTCCTTATTTGTATGTTTTTACAAGGCTGGTAGAGGTTATTTTGTTTTGGATTCCACATAAATTTTATCTCCATCCCTAATGCCAAAGGAATGCAATGCCCGAGAGCTGTACTTCATTTCCTCTGGGCCAAAGGGTGCTTCATGGTCAAAATAGTAGAGAAGCATGTTGCTTGTTGGTAATTGCACTAGAGTTTTTAATTGTTTCTTTAGTTCTGCAACTGTTTGGTCCAGACGGATGCTCATTTCTTCCACCTGATCGTTAAAGTGGACTTCTACTTTTGCACTGCTCTGGGGTCTTAGGTCCACTTCTGCCAAAGGCTCCAACTTCCCATATTTTGTGATCAGTTCATGATACCTAGAAGGATAAAAAAAACAGTATCAGCTTAAACTACTAGCACATAAACTATGGACTTCTTCCAGACTACAGGAAAACTACACTGTTACTCTCAACATCTTTCTATTATCTTATTCTAATATCACATCTATCTATCAATCAATCAATCAGATGACTCTTATGGATTCTGTGACCTAATACAGTTGCCCTGTTGAGGCCACAGTAAAACCATCTCACAGTACTTAGGGGAAGTATTTCTCCTAAAGATGGTCACCATGTCTGCTATCAATCATTAATCGTAAGAATAGACTTAGAAAGAAAAGAGGAACCTAGAAAAGTAGACACTACAAAGGTAACAGAAAGAAGCTCAGTCTCTCTGTAGAACTTGCTTTCTTGGGTGTCATCATCAAGAAGACATATCTAAGCCCATGTCCCTTGGGAATAGATGGAAGATGGAAGGAGGCCAGCAGTTTCTGAGGCCGGGAGAATCCATAACTTATAAACAAAAACACGTAGTTGTGTGTTAGCAATTAACCTAGCTCTTTCAGTGATCACCAGCAGCAACTAACAAAAGAAGAGAGGTCACAACCTCATTGCCATAACCGTTTAAAGGGAACCGAAAGCTCTGTACTACATGGTTTAGTTAAGCAAGAATCCTAACCCAATGCCTAGAAACCATTATGGAGAAAGAAGGTAAGGAGACAAAATCCTGAGCATACTAATATAATACTTCCTAATCTAGACAAAAGTGGACCCAGTGGGTAATGAGTCAGCTGGGTTGAGGAAAACCCTGGCTGAAGGAAAACAATGTTGAAGAAAAACCCTAGGGACTAGAAGCCTCTGTATTCCACTACCAGGATGTCAGGATTTTAGCAAAGGCAAACAAAACAAAACAAAGTGGAACAAAAAAGCCCAAATAAAGAAAAAACAAAACTCCTGGGACTTGAAATTTTCTAAAGGTCCAAACTAAAAATGTGAAATGATTCCAAGTCTAAGGGTATCTTTTCCCCAGCCCATCTAGTATGTACCTTCAAATAAGTGAGGCTAGGTTAGGGCAACTTAACAAAATTTCAGACAAGACAGCAGAACACAGGTGCTCAAATAAGAACTGAACCCAACTCCAGAGATACTTTCCCTTCAGACTACAGAAAAGCAGAACTGTAATACCCTACCTCTCAAACTTCGCATAGGAGTGACAAAAGCAACAATGGCAAAGGGGTCAAAGAGAGTTTACTCATACTGTGTTTCAGCAAAGAGATGGCATGGAGAGTGGTGCCCACTTTCAAGCATGAGCAAGAAGAGAAGACACAACTGAGCACGTGGTGGACGAAGCACACGCCACAACAAAAAGAGGAAAGGAAAGGAACACGTAAGTAAGTAAAAGGCAGAGGCAGAACTCGACCTGAAAGAAAACAGAAGTAAAGGAAAAGAAAATGCCCCACAAAGACTCAAAAGTCTAGAAATTCTTAAGTACATGAATATAAAAAAACAAGAGCTCAAAGACAAATTGTAAACCATGGAATGAGATGAAAATAGAGATTGCAGAGCTAATGAAACAAACTGAGGAAGAAAACAACACTGTTACTGACCAAATAAATAAATAAATTAGAAATGATGCCCCAAGAGTATTATACCTAGCCAAGTGCTACGGTTTGAATGTGCCCCTCAGAACTCATGTGTTTAAAACTTAATCTGCAATGCAATGTGTTGAGAGGCAGGATCTTTAAGAGGTGACTAAAGGGAGTGGGTTAGTTTTCATGGGAGTGGGTTCCTGATGAAAGAGTTTGGTTCTCTCTTGCTTTCTCGTGCTTTCTTGCCCTTCTGCCTTCTGCCACGGGATGATGCAGCAGGAAGGCCCTAGTCAGCTGCTGGCAACTTGATATTGGATTTCCCAGCATGCAGAACTGTGAGAAATGAATTTCTTTTCTTTATAAATTACTGAGTCTGTAGTATTCTGTTATAGCAATACAAAATGGACTAAGACACCAAGTTTTGTTCAGAAATAAATTTAACAAGTAGATACTCTAAAACAAGAAAGAACTTAAAGAAGAGGGTACCCTTGAGTCCTTTTGGGAAAAAAAATCAAAAAGCAAAAAAGACTGCTCAACAATGAGATTAAAGAACTAGTGGTAAGCCCTGAATCAATTCAAATATAAAACTAAAACTTATAATAATAATTGTATACCTGTAGACTCATTCATACTTGATACTGTATCCAACTTTATTAATCTTAACCATAAACATATTTGTACACAAAATTGTGACTTACATTCAGAAATTAGCCTTCTATAAATGGGCAAGTATATCTATAAATTAAATGACTTATAAATTGGGACACCCTGACGTCCTACAGTTTTCTCAAAATCAACATATTCAGAAATAACTAATTGCCACTCCCCAACCATGTTCTCTTCCAGTCCTTCACATCTCAGTAAACTGCATAGGAACTACCGGATTATCCTAGCTAGAAACTGGACAGTCATGCCTATTCTTTCTGCTCCCACCTCTCTTCTCTGCTTCTCTTGTTCAATTTCCATGTCCAGCTAATTCTCTTCCAATGAATCTCATGAATCTATCTGTATTTCTCTTACCCACTTGCCTTGTAAGTTTTAGCCACTATTATTAATAACCTAGATTGCCACTGTTTCCTGTGGATGCATAAACTAGATGAGCTTTCTCAATATCTGTTCCAATCTTCTCCTGGTAGGCCTTCCTGTACTTCAAAGATTGGAAAGCTGAAAAATATATTTCCCACACTCTATCAATCACAGTCAGCCTTGGGGACAGAGGTAGTGGGTCGAAGAGACATAGTGTGGGAACTGTTTGGGTAGAGGCCTCGTAATGACCAGAATACAGTTTAAGCAGTGTGTTCCAGAGTCAACAGCCCTGGAAGAAGCTGGCTAATGATCTCTAGATACAGCTAAGGTGGTGTGATCAGCACCAGGGATAGCGGCTTGCTGCTCTTCCCTTTACCTGATTCTGACAGAGGTAGCAGTGCCCTTGGTGGGTTAGTTCTGTGGTACTATTCTAGAGGCAATTCTAGGGAGGCAGTTTAAGTATTGCTCCTCCAGCCTTTCCAAAGATTTTGTAAGCACTTTATTCACTGTATGAAATCCCTTTCTTCTTAAAATAGATAATGGCTTTCCATGACTTCAGAGTGGCCCCAAGATAATACTTGTCTACATTGTAGCCAAAGTGATTGTTATCAAACACAAATTTGATGATATCACTCTTTTACTTAAAATCACACAATGTCCATAAGAATAAGTCCTAACTCTTCAACATGATCGTGGCACACAGAATTTTGGCCTCCATATCCGGGTAGGCTTGATCTAATCACACGAGCCCTCAGAAACAGAGAAGTTTCTCCAGTTAGTAGCAGAAGTCAGAGGGAGTCAAAGTACAAGAACTTGACATATCATTTCTGGCTTAAAGATGGAGGGGACCACACGAAAAGTGTAAGAAGGAAGAGAATTCAGCCACCATCCTGAGTGAACCTGCAATGTGGTTCTTCTCCAGAGCTTCCAACAAAGAAAACAGCCCTGTGGACACCTCGATTTTGGTCTTGTGAGACCCTAACCAGAGAACTCAACTGCGTCACACTGTGCCCAGACTTCTTACCCACAGAAACCATGACATATTAAGTAGGTATTATTTTAAACCTCTGAGTTTACAGAAATTTATTATAGTAGCAATAGAAAACTAATACAATGAATATAAAAGGCCCATCATGATCTGGTTCCTTCATAACTTTCCAACCTTATTTTGTGCCATCACCATTACCATTTTCTGCACCTTCCTTTTCACTTGTTTAAATCTCAAAATCAATGTTTATGTATTAATTTACTCATAATGCCAGCAGATTTTTGTATATAGCTTAGATTTTGGATGTGAACTCTAACAAATATTCACTATGAAATACAAAAGAAGAAAGAGTATTAGAGTTGTGATTCACTATACACACTGAATATGCTCCCTGAAAAGTTAGATAAATAAAAATCATGATTTGAAGGTAATCTGTTTACTCTCGATTTTTTAATTTTCTCACTTATCTTTACGCAGGAAAAAATCAGTAAACATAAGAAATCATGACTTTACAAAATCATGTAAATTTTAGAAACCAATTTCTTCCTAGTCTTCCAGCTTAGGTATTTTATTCATTATTCAAAAGTCCATCCAAACTGAACTATACCACATACTTTGTATTATCTGAGTGTTTTCTTAGCATCAGTTCCAATGTCTTCCCAAAGCTATAGTATGAAGAGGTATTAATAAATGGTTTCTGATGACTTAAGTATTCTTTAAAACTGAGGATCTCAATTTATATCCTACTTAACAAGTATTTAATATTTATAAGCCTTACTTGTGAAGTGGGCAAAAGGCTATAAACCTATTTTGGAAGATATTATTGACAAGGATTATATTATAATCATCAAATGCTAAAATTTAATATATACTGTATTTCTGTTCAGAAATCCTTTGGTCCATTCCACCGTGACCTTCTAACAGAAAAATGACCAATTACAGGCAAAACAAAATTTACTACAAACGGCATAAAGGCCAGCGTGACATAAAGGCCGGCATACATGGGCCACTGAGAGTGATAAATGGAAACCAAATGCTGGCTGCAACCTTGTGAAGAACACCACCCACAGGCAAACTGTGTTGTGCTATTTTCCCCCCTTCCTATTAAATAAAAACACCCACTGAGAGAAGAGCTTCTTTCAACTTTAAGGGCCTTTGAATCATGAGCAGTTAGACATCAGGCTACCGGTAGAGTAGGGTTGAAAGCGATACTAACAAAGAAAGGAATGGAGAATGGAGCCATCTGCAGTGGAGCTAGGCTAGGTCTACTCCCAGGGCAATCGAGCAAGCCTTCACACGCCAGGGGTCCTGGTCCACGGCACACCTGCCTAATGTGATACAGGATGAGATTTTAGTAGCACGGTGGTCATGTTTAGGAGAGGTACGCCTCTTTCTCCTTACTGCCCATCCTCACTCTTGATTCCCAAGACCTGGGAGCACTTCCTCAACTCAGTCACCGGTCTAGGACTCCAGAATAAATGAAGATTTGGCACATTACTTGAAAGACTATAGGTTCCTGCCATAAATCTTAGCCTGAGGGTAAATTTATCATAAAATCTAAAACCCAAAGATAGATAGAGGCGAAAGGTTAACTCATTCTCAGATCTGAATGGCCTTATAAGCTATCCTAACTAAATAATACAAACAGTACATATTTTACACAATTTTTAGGAAACTGGAAAACTATGCCTAGAATCAGGGGCTTTTCGGTGGCAGAAAGCTTTCACATTTGGACATCATGTCTTCCAAATCCATAAAAGCAGCAGCCCACAATTTCAAGGAGCATCCTAAAGAAAAATGAAGGAACTTACATTTTTTGCAGGTGTCTAATACCACAATGGGATCATAAGTATCCCAAAGGTGCTCTATTTATCTCTCATAACTGCCTAGAGGTGTGTTCACAGCGTGGCCTGTAAGCTAACAGTTCTGTTTATCTGTCATTCCTCAAATGCAGACCCATATTGAATCAACTGAAGTCTTTCCTCTAAATAAAGCTATGTTACTCTGAAATAAATCTCTCATATATACAGTTCTCTTTAAGAAATATAATAAAATATGAAAAATTCCTGTGATGATTTAGTTGGTTGAACCAAATCACTGAAATTTCACTAGAATAAAAACATTCATTGAATTTACTTTGTCTCCCAAGACATTAAGAGGGATTAAAAAGTATATTCCAAACATCTTCGTGCTGTAATCTCTCTCTCTCTCTCTTACTATAGTATGCTTTCTCTCACTTTTGATGTGGTATCATATCATGACACATCAAAGAAAGCTCTTAACATTCTACCACTGGGATTTTACACTCCACTGAAATAGTTTTCTCACGGTTGTCAATGTTCTATTTATTAGAACATATAAACATGAGATTTTAGAGGTAGAAAAACCTTTGAAATCATTTATTACGTACTTTACAGATATAAAAATTGAGATCCAGTTTGTTAACTCAAAGCTTCATAGCTAGTGAAAGGAAGGGGGAAGATTAGAACTCAGAGGTCTTGTTTTCAGACTATCCTTTTTGTTTGTTTGTTTTTGTTTTTATTGTTGTTTTTAATTCTCATTATCTTAGTGGTTTGCTGCAATAATGAATGCCATTCTAGAAATTTTCTTCTCCTTCCTATGTTTCAAATGACCCCTTTCAATCTCTCTTCATGAGTTCTCATTCCTCTTTTTACTGTCTACTCTTGGGTAGTCCTGAAAACTCACTCCTGAATCCTGTTTTCTTTTCTCTTTATCATCTCCCATTACAGAGCTCACTCTTTTCATTAGCTTAAGCCACAGATGTTTCCCACATGTCTTCCTCAAACATCTGCACTTCACCTACCTCCAGAATTAATTATTCTCACCTTTCACACACAGCAAAGTATCTTGAACTGAATTTAGTATTTTCCATATAATCAGGGCTTAAGTCATGGAACTGTTTGTTTCAACTCAACTATTCTTAAATTCAAGTCTTATCAAAATTACCTAGTGAATGGATAAACAGAATGTGACTTACTCATACGATAGAATACCACACAGCAGTTAGAAGAATAATTTTAATCCACATCTATCAATATGATTAAAACTTTGGTCAAAATGACTCCATACATTCACATTTTAATGTACTTTTGCTCCAAACTCACAGTAAAAATGGATAAAATATTAAAAAGTTAAAATCCAAGGAGACATAGCCCAGGATCAAAAATTATAGGCATCTCCATGGGCCAAAAAGTGAACAGAAATACAAATCATAGAACTGAAACCACAAGACCAGTGGGTTCCAAATCCAGAGCACGTGGTAGCAGTCAGGAGTTCAAGCCCTACAAGGTAAAGGAGATTAAATGTACTCAATGGGTGGGAGAGGAACTACAGCCAGGTTCATTGCCTAAAGCACGGGTAGAGTTGGGATGATGTGAGACTGGGCATGAAATAAGAATGAAAAAAAATGCTGCAGATCCACTGCCCAGGGCTACCTCTTTAGAGCAATGGGTCTAGGTAAAAAGTAAAAAGATAGCTCCACCACAGGGAATTGAATCAAATCACCTGCTGCTTAGGACTAGTTCGCACTATCTTTGTAATTATTGCAGGATAGGTTCTCTGAAATCCATTAACACATTAACTGCCATGAGAATTTTATTTAACTCACTCTAGTTTTGACCCAGAGGCTGCGTGAAGCATATATTGTTGATGTTCTTCTTGTTACAATTAATATTGACAATTTAAGTATAAAAACATGGATTAAATGAATAGAAATCAATAAATTTTGTTTTTCTATTTATGTTTACCTTTAAATTACAGTTGAAGTTTTTATTCTATTTTCATAGTTAAACATTGTGGCCCCAAGGAAAAATTTCTGATTTTTTTGTGTGGCAATCAATGTGTTAAAAGAGCTGGTTCTAGACCAGGAATCCGGGGAACTGGTTAGAGGCAACTGTAAAATCATTAGACAGGGAGAGGCAAGCTCAAGCAGAAAGACATAACAATCCTGAATGTGTATATATTTAAAAACAGATACACACACAAAAGATAATGAAGCAAAAGCTGATAAAAATAGACAAATCCATAATTATAGTTGGAGATGGCAATATTCTTCTCTCAGTAACTGATAAAACAAGCAGATAGAAAATTGTCAATGATTTAAAAGACCTGAATAACACTAACAATTTGATCTGGCACTTATAAAACATACCAACAATATCAGAATACACATTTTTTGCAGTGTATACGGAATACTGACCAAGGTAGACCATTCTCTAAGCCAAAAACATACCTCAAACATATCACAACAGGTTTAAAAGAACTGAAATAATACAAAGTATGTTCTCTGACCATAATAAAATTAAATAGATATCATTAACAGAGAGATAACTAGAAAATATCAAAATATCTGGAAAATAAACAGCATCCTTGGAAATAACCCCATGAGTCAAAGAGGAAGTCACAGGAGAAATTAGAAAATATTCTGAATTCAGTGAAAATGAAAATACAATATATCGAAATTACAGAATGTAGCTAAAACAGTGCTTAAGGAGAAATTAGAATTAAATGCTTACAATAGAAAAGAAAAATGGTCTCAAATCAATGATCGAAGCTTAAAAAACTAGAAAAAGATGAGCAAATTAAATCCGAAGCAAGAAGGAAGAACCTAATAAAGATACAAGCAGATATCAATAAAATTGAATGCAGAAGAAAGAGAAAACCCATAAAATCTGAAGCTGGTTCTTTGGAAAGCTTAGTACATTTGATAAACTGCTGGCCAGACAGATCAGGAAGATGCTAATATCAGGACTAAAAGAAGGGATATCACTACAGAGCCTATAGACGTTAAAGGCTTACAATACATGAATATTATGAACTGTATGCTCATAACTTCAACAACTAAGAGGAAATGGATAAATTCCTTTAAAGACACAAACTACTGAAGCTCACTCAAGAAAAAACGGATAACTTGAATCATGCTATATCTAGTAAATACATCTAATTCATAGTCGAAACCTCCAACAAAAAAAACACCAGGCTCAGATGGCTTTATTGATAAATTTTACAAGATATCTTAAAAGAAAACAATACTATTCTACACAAACTGTTCTAAAAAGAGAAGAGGAAAGATAATTCACAAGCTCATTTTATGAGGCCAGCACTACCGACAGCAAGACAAGACAAAGACATTATAAGAACAGAAAATTTCAGACCAATATCCCTCATGAACATAGACACAAAAATCCTTAACAAAATATTAGCAAATCAAATTCGCCAATATATAAAAAAAGAGAACACATCATAACCAAGTAGGATTTATCTTGGGAATTCAAGGCTGGTTAAACATTCAAAAATTCACTTAATATAATTCACTGTATTGACACACTAAGTAAGAGAAATAGTATGAGCTTCTCAAGAGATACAGAAACAGTATTTGACTAAATTTAGCACCCATTCATGATAAAAACTCTCAGTAAAGTTGGAATAGAAGGAAATCTCAATCTAATAAAGGCCATGAACAAAAAACCTGTAGTTAACATAACTTTTAGTGTGAAAAGACTGAATGATTTCTTCCTAAATAGGGAACAAGGCAAGGATGTCTGCTCTTACTACTCCTATTCCAACATTATACTGAAGGTCCAAGTCAGTGTAATAAGGTTAAAAAAAAAAAAAAGACATATACTGTGTTGAGTCACGGACAACATGATTGTCTACAAAGAATCTAAAAAATTCTACTAGAGCTACTAAGTAAGTTTAGCAAGCTTGAAGAATACAAGGTCTATATAGTCAATACAAAAATATCAATTATAATGCTATGCTTACCAATGAACAATTGAAATTAAAATTAAAAAATAGTACTATTTATAACAGGACCAAATACATGAAATCCTTAAGTAAAAATGTAACAAAATATGTGCAGAATCTATATGTGGAAAAATATAAAAGACCATTTTCTAAAAGAAATAAAAGAAAATTTAAATAAATGGAGATATATACTGGGTTCACAGACAGGAAGTCTCAATATTATTAAGATGTCAGCTCCACCCAGGTGTTCCACAGATTCAACAGAATACCAATTAAAATCTCAGAAGAATTTTTTTCTAGACTTCAATAAGCTTATCCTAATATTTATATGTAAAGGCAAAGGAATTAGAACAGCCAAAACAATTTTGAAAAAGATCAAAATTGGAGGACCTACACTCCCTGATTTCAAGAGTTACCCTAAGGCTACAGTAATCAAGACAGTATGATACTGGCAAAAAGACAGACACATAGATCCACAGAAAAAAAGAGAGAATCCAGAAATAGAGTCCACCTATATGATTAGCTGATTTTCAGCAAAGGTGTCAAATCAATTCAATAGAAAAAGGATAGTCTTATCAATGAATACTACTAAACTGATACCCATATGCCAAAAACAAAAAACTTAATCCATATCCTAGACCATACACAAAAATGAACTAATCATAGGCTTAAATATAAAATCTGAAACCACAAAATGTCTAGAAAACACATCAGAAAAATTTCTGTGACCTTGGATTAAAGATACCTTAGGCCAGGTGAGGTGGCTCACACCTGTAATCCTAGCTCTTGGGAGACTAAGGCAGAAGGATTGCTTGAGGCCAGGAGTTTGAGACCAGCCTGAACAAGAGCAAGAGCAAGACCCCATTTCGACAGAAAATAGAAAAATTAGGCAGGTGTGGTGGCACATGACTGTAGTCCCAGCTACTCAGCAGTCTGAGGCAGTAGGATCACTTGAGCCCAGGAGTTTGAAGCTACAGTGAGCTATGATGATGCTGACACCACTGCACTCCAGCCTGGGTGACAGAGCAAGAGCCTGTCTCCAAAAAAAAAAAAAAAATTTCTTAAATATAATACCAAAAGCACGATCCATAAAAGAAAAAAAACACATATTTGATAAGAGACATATATCCAGAATATATAAAGAACTCTTAAAATTCAGTAATAGGAAAATAGCCCAATACAAAACCGGGCTAAAAATTTGAATAGACACTTCACCAAAGAGGGTACCTGGATAGGAAATAAGCTCATGAGAAGATGCTTAATTAACATCATCACTCACTAGGGAACTGAAAATTAAAACCACAATGAAATATCACTATGCACATATTAGAATGGCTAAAAATAAAGACAAAAATGCACATTTAAAAAAAGCCCTAAAAATATCAAGTGCTGATGAGGATGTAGTGAAAAGGAACTCTCACATGTTGCTGGTGAGGAAGCAAAATGGTACAGCCACTTTGCAAAATAGCTTGGCAAGTTAAACATACATTTCCCAAATGACTCAGGATTCGCATTCCTAGGAATTAACCCAAGAGAAATAAGAATATAGATTCACACAGAAACCTACAGGTAACTGTTTATCACAGCTTTATTGTTAAACTGCCAAAAAATGAAAATAACCCAAATGTACTTCAACTGATAAGTGGCTAAACAAACTGTGCTATATCTACATAAAGGAATATGACTAAGCAGTACAAAGGATCTCATTGGTGATACACGCAAGATGAATATCAAATGCATTATACTAAGTGAAAGAAGCCAGACTACTTACATCTCCTTTCAGCAAATGATAGAACTCCTAGCAGAACAGTAGCAAGCACAGAGAAGATGTGAACAAAACAATCAATCAACAAGATCCAACTAACATATATAGAACATTCCAACCAGCAATAGCAGAACACATATTTTTGCAAGTACCCATAAAACAATCACCAAGACAGGCCATAAAATAAACTTTAACACATTTTAAAAAATTGATATTACACAGAGTATGTTTTCTGACCATAATGGAATCAAAGTAAAAATAATAAGAGATAACAGAAAGATCCCCAAAACCTTGAAAATTTAATTTCTAAATAACCCATGAGCCAAACAGGAAGACTCAAATGAAATAATTTTCAAAAAACATAGAGTTAAACAAAAATAAAAATACAATATATCAAAACATGTGAGATGTACAAAACTAAGGCAGTACTGAGAGGGAAATTTATAGCACTACAAACAATCCCCAACATGCGATGGTTGGACTCAGGATGTTTTCGATTTTACAATGGTGCAAAAACGATACGCATTTAGTAAAAATCATACATTGAATTTTTAATTTTCCCAGGCAAGTAATATGCAGTATGATACTCATTGTAGCACAATTATTTTATTTTTTAAAATAAATTTAGTGTACCCTAAGTGTACAGTGTTTATAAAGTCTACAGTAGTGTACAATTATGTCCTAGGCCTTCACATCCACTCATCACTGACTCACTGACTCACCCATAGCAAATTCTAGTCCTGCAAGTTCTATTTATGGTAAATGCCCTGTACAGGTGTACCAATTTTTTTGATCTTTTATATTGTATCTTTATTGACTTTTTCTGTGTTTAGATATGTTTAGACAAACAAATACTTACCATTGTGTCACAACTGCCTATGGTATTCAGTACAGTAACATGTAGTACAGGTTTGTAGATGAGAAGTGATAGCCTATACCAAATAGCCTAAGTATGTAGCAGGTTGTACCATCTAGATCTGTGTAAGTACACTCTATGATGTTCACATGACAAAATCACCGAATGATTCATTTCTCATAATGTATCCCTGTCATTAAGCAACACATGACTATACTTAGGTGTAAACCTAACAAAAGACACACAGGATTTGTATGTTGAAAATTTCAAAATGCTAGTGGAAGAAATCAAAGGAGGCCCAGATAGAAAGACATATTATGTTCACGCATTGGAAGATCTTACAGAGTAAAAATGTCAACCTTGCCCAAATTGATCTATAGGTTTAATAAAATTCCTATCAAAACCCCAACAAGGTTTTTTGCAGAGAGAAACAGACAAGCTTAGTCCAAAATTTATATGGAAAGGCAAAGGCTCTAAAATAGCCAGAACAATTTTGAAGAGTAAAGTGGGAGGAGTCATTCTACATGAATGAAAGATTACTATATAGCTACAGTAATCAAGACATTGTGACATTTGTGGCACAATAGACACATAGATAAATGGAACAGAATAGAGAACCCAGAAATACACTCATGCAAATATACTCTCTCGATTTTTGAAAAAGGTACAAAAGCAATGCACTGGGGAAAAAACAGTCTTTTCAACTAACAGTGCTGAAGTAACAACTACAGGTAAAAAAAAAAAAAAGAAAAAGAACCTCAACCTAACCCTCACATCTTGCACAAAAATTAACTCAAAATGAATTATGGACTTAAATGTAAAATGTAAAACTATAAAACTTAAAAAAAAAACAACAAAATCTTCAAGATCTATGGCTAGGCAGAGTTCTTAACACTGAAAGCACAATTCATAAAAGGAAAACTTGATAAACTGGGCTTCATTAAAATTAAAAATTTTCATTCTATAAAATGGTCATGTAAAAAGAATAAAAAGACAAGCTAAGTACTAAGAGAAAATATTTGCAAACCAATATCCAACAAAGGACTAGTAGACTATTATCAAAAACTCTCAAAATTCAGCAGTAAAGAAACAAACAACCCAATCAAAAAATGGGCAAAAAACACAAAGACTAATTTTACTGACGAGGCTCTAAAGATGGTAAAGAAGCAAATGAAAAGCTGTTCAACATCTTTAGCCATCAGGAAAATGAAGTAAAAATCACAATGAGATATCATTACACACCTATCACAATGGCTAAAATAAAAAAATAGTGACAACACCAAATGCTGGCAAGGATGCAGAGAGAACCGGATCACTGATGGATCACTCACCCATTGCTGGTGGGAATGTAAAATGGTATAGCCCTTCTGAAAAGCAGTTTGGTAGTTTCTTATAAAATTAAATATGCAACAATCATGTGACCCAGCAATTGTACTCTTGGGCATTTAACCCAGAGGAACAAAAACTAATGTTTACACAAAAACCTATACATGAATGTTTATGGAAGATTATCTTATATGTAAAAACCAAAAACTGGAATCAATCCAGATGCTCTTCAGATGCCTTCCAGATGGTTTAACAAACCTTGGTTATATGAACCTACACATGCAATAAAATGTACAGAAGTAAAATACACACATACACAAACAAGTACAAGTTAGGGAAATCTGAATATGATCAGTGGACTATATCAACATTAAGATCTTGGCTGTGATACTGTACTACAGTTCTACAAAATGTAACAATTGAGGGAAACTAGGTAAATAGTACTTGGGGGATCTCGCCCTATTATTTTTGACAAGTGCATACGAATCTATAATTATCTCAATAAAAATTTCAATTAAATAATGCTATATACTATACAATTCCATTTATTGGACATTTTGGAAAAGTCAAAACTATAGGGACAGAAAACAGGTCAGTGGTTGCCAGAGGGTGGGAGTCAGGGAGAAGGGTTGAGGAATATGAGATTTTTTTTGGATGATGGAACTATTCTATATTCTGATTATATTGGTGGCTACATTACTATAGTGTTGTCAAAATTAAGAAATTTACACTAAAAAGGGTAAAATTTACTCTATGACAATTATATTTCAATAAACCTGACTATAAACGAAGGACATTACTAAAAGATAATTACTAACAGGACCGATCAAGAAAGAAGGGAAAAGCAGAAATAAACATTAGGAATAAAAAAGGAGATG
>NW_012147412.1:1543017-1543741 GCF_000956105.1 Propithecus coquereli | reverse complement strand
CCAAGAAAAAGAAGGAAGAGGTATAAAAATTATTTGTAGATATGCCTGTCTACCTAGAAATCCAAAAGAAAGTAAAGGTTAACTATTCTATATGTCAGTAAGACTGATGGATACATGATCATCATACAAAATAAATGGCATTCCTATACAGCAACAATAATCCAGTAGAAGCAGTGACAGAAAAAAAATGATTATACTTAGAATAGCAATAAAATGTTTAAGACGTCCAGAAATAAGTTTAACAAAGATGTGCAAGAAAATTGTCAGAAAATTAGAAAACATTACTGAAGGAAATAAAAAATGTTCTGAATTAAATGAAAAGACATTCTATGTTCACAGATAGGAAGATGTAATAGCATGTCATTCCGCTCCAAATAAGTCAATAAAATTTAATTTAATCAGAATCCAAATTACAATAGGATTTTTACAGAATTTATAAGCTGATCCTAAAATTCATATAGAAGAGAAAGGGGCTTATAATAACTAAAATAATCTGAAAAATAACAATAAGGTAGAGTCATTTACCCTTATTGGGAATTAAGGCAATATAAAGTAATTTAGAAATGTAATTTAGCAATGTTGTAATGGCACAAGGATGAACAAATGCACCAATGGAACAGAAGAGGGTCCTGAAACCGAACCATGCATATAAAAAAAGAGACATATGTAAGAGGTGGCATTACAGATCAAGGGTAAATACCAATTATCCACCCAAGGCAGGGGG
>NW_012147412.1:1533303-1541802 GCF_000956105.1 Propithecus coquereli | reverse complement strand
CAGCATTTGAGGAATTCCTAATATAATCCTTGACATCATAAAGGATTTACCAGGACATAGTAGAGGGATTATTTGGGACAAACAGAATGTGAGGTGCCAAAGTAAAGAAAAGGCAAAGAAAAAGCTTTTAAGAAAACCTATTTCTGGCTTTGCCACTCTGTCTCTGACAATAGCACTTCCTAATTCCATCAAGTAATTATCCACTGGAGACATGCCTCTTATAAGTCCTCTTTATAAAAAGCAGAATTTTAAAGTCTGAAAAAAGAGACACCCCAAATCAATGCTTTTACTTCCCCCCACTGTCCTCGAAAACAAAATTGGTCCCAAAAAGTCCCAAAGAGTCCCAAAAAGATACATGATAACGTTGATTTCTAAAAGTTGTATGTTTTTTCTTTTTTTCTTTTTCTGTTTAAAATTAAACAGGGGAGGATTGTGTATTAGCTAAGTACTAAAGAAGCCATTTAAATTCAATCTCTCAGAGGAAATAGAGAGATAAAGTAAACATAAAATAAAGGAAAAACTGATGAACACAGGCAAGGTGGACAGACATCTGACAAAGGGCAAGGCAAAGATAATAAACATGTACACTTTAACATGTGCCAGATCCAGAAACATGGAGGCTTCTTTCTCTCTAAATGATGTTTATATACCACTAGAGAACGCAGGGCTATCAATATCAGAAAAACAAGGAGAATTCACAAGGTGTATTCTGTGGACCACTTCAAATTCTATAGGGAGATGCAGTCTTAATATATGCATCTCTCTAAAAATACACAAGCAACCATGTCTTCCTTTACTACAGTCTCAGTTATTAATCAGGTCTCTGGATCTCTCTCAGCTTCTCCTAAACACAAATCAAAATCAGCTCAGGTAACTTCCCCATTTGAAACCTTTCAATGATTTCCCACTGCCTTCTATAAAAGCCGTAGTCTCCCAGCACGGCAGAGCAAAGTCTACAGCGGCCTACTCTGGCTTCTGCCTTCCCCGCAGCAAAATCCGCCATTACTTCCCACTTACTACTTGTCACAGGTCATATCAAACTGTTGTAGTTCACTACCCATAAAGACTTCGTATCTCTGTGCCTTTACTTCTCATGTACTCACACCTGTCCTTCCCTCACCTTCACCAAATCAACTCAATCATTTTTAAGGAAGGTTATCTCTTCCAGCAAACCTAAGACCTCCTCCTTCTAGTTCTCAGAGCATAAATTCAGTCATCTTACTGAACAACTGCTATACAATCAGGCACTGCTGTAGGCACTGGGGAGACAGCAAAGCACGAAACAGAAAAAGTCCCTACTTCTACAGAGCTTACCGTACAGTGGAGAGGAGACTGACAATATATAAGAAATGCATAATATGTCATGTGTTAATAAATGACAAGAAAAACAAAAGCAGGTTAAGAGAATTATAGGTCACAGAGGTGTGATATTTTAGATAGGGTGGGCAGAGAAGGAATCTCTGATAAGGTGTCAGAGAGGGAGAGAGTCAAGCAGATAACCTGGTGCATTCCAAACAGGGAAAAAAGCACAAAGGCCTGAGGTGGGAGTGTGCTAGATATGCCTGAGCAACAGCAGGAAGGTTTTTTTATTTTTGTTTTTATAAACTTCAGTTCTTATAAACTGGCTGCTATGTGGAGCGCAGGCTATAGGGAGCAAGGATGGATTAGGGAGACTGGTTAGTAGGCTACTATAATAATGCAGGAAAGACATGATGAATGCCTGGACTAGAAGGAATGGTAAGAAATAGTCAGATTCTATACATATTTTCTGAAAGTATAACTGAAAGAAAATAAAACTGAATGGACTAGAAGTAGGGTGTGGGAGAAAGAAATCAAGGATGACTCCAATTAGGGGAATAGAAAAATGGAGGAAAATGTGCAGGGGAGCAGATATAGTGGGGGGAGGGGAGTAGAGTAAGGGAGAAGAGGGGTTATCAAAAGTTTGGTTTTGGACACATTAGGTTTAAAAATCCAGATGGAGCTATCAAGTAGGCAGTTAGAAATACTAGTCTAGAATTAAGGGGCGGATCATAGCTGGAGGTATAAAATTTGGCAGGTATTAGAATACAGAAGGCATTTAAAGCCACAGTACTGGCTAAAAGTCTGTAGGGGATGAGTACAGAAGAGAAGAGGTTCAAAAACTAAGTACTGGGGTAACTATTTTTAGAGGTTGGGAACATGAAGAGGACCCAGCAAAGGAAAGACATCTCTAGCTTAGCTCAGATGGCAAGCTTCTTGAGAGTAAACACTACTTTGTTTGTCTCTTTCTCTCCAGCTTCTGGCGCAGTGTCTCTTGGTTCTTAGTAGGTATTCAGTAAATAAACTGTCCTTTGAAACCTGGCTAGAATCTAGAGTTATTTCCTAGAAGTTCTCCTGGTAAGGCATGACAGTCCGATAATTGAAATATGAGCAGCCCAGTGAGGACATCTTTTCAATCACCTGCAGCACACACTGAACTTATTCTGAACTAGCACACCACTGCTACACAGGCCACTAAGAGACAAGGCACAGAAGAAGGCTTTAAAAGAAAGAGTCTATTGATTGGAAAAGCAAACACTGTAATGTTCAAAGCCCAGGAATCAGAAAACAGATTTTCCATCTTCTGTTGTTTCACAAAGTAAATAAACATGAAACATATGGCTGATTGCTCAGTTTTTGGTCTTAGTCCAGTACCATAAGCAACTATAGAAGAGAGGCTAAACTTCCAGCTCCACCTATCAGTAGAAGGCAATAAAAACAATAATTGAGCACCTGTAAGAAATTATAAGCTTTTAATAAGTATGTCTCCCTTCAGTCCCCTGAACATTTTATTCTTTTCATCATAAAGAATTCAAATGAGTCAGATAACTACAGCTTGCATTTTACCCTGGGATAGGAAAACACAGTATGTAAATCTCTGGATCATCTTTAAAGTGTTTTATTGCCAAAACAACTAATCACATGGAAACAGATGTGTGTGAATAATCCAACTGACTCACAAAATAACTTCACTACCATAAAGGACGTTCAGCTGATCATACTGCTCTTTATTCATGCCCCAAAGGACATTTTGGGTAAGTTTTCTTACTTATGTCTAAGTTCAGTAGAGCTATTTCATGTTTAACTCACACAAGAGAGGAAAATGAAAGGAGGAAGAAAAGCTCAGGGAACCAAACTAAGGTAAAAGCTTTTGCAGAAGTTAGAATTTAGAGGAAAATCAGGTTTAACACTGATTAAAAAAAAAAATTTGTGGCTAAATGAAAAGGAATATTTTCTCCAAAATAAACAGATACCTCCATGCTACCTGGAAACTAAAGTTCATATGTGATTCTGTATGAAACACTGAATTATCCAGATGGTCAAATTTCTACCTTTTATTAACTATGCACTGTGCTATTCACTATTCATTGTTATTTCAGGGAGAGGTTATGCATGTAATTTGGAAGACAATTAAAGAATAATAAGTACAGTATTACACTAATACTGTTTATATATTGCTATTCCTAATTCATAACACATGCATTTTAAACAAATTCCTCTGTTCTTATCCATCATTCCCCATTGCTATCAGCATGAATGCTATTATAATTCCTTTGTAAGCGCCTAACACAGTTCCTGGCATATCAGCTCAAAAGATATTAAATATTTGATGAGTAAATGGATAATTCCACCAGGGGACTTGTATAAAAAACTACTAGGGAATAGGTACTATAATGGATGTATGTCAACTTTGGCTTTCCAGCATGTGAATTCCCTTCTGATTGGCAGAAAACCAAAGAGAGATAAGAAGCAGGAACCACTTCCCACTAGGGAAACTGGAGAGGAGCAGTTATTCACTTTCCCCATTCCTTGGAAGCTAGAACATGTGAAGGTGAGATAACCCTGTCTAAATATAAGTGGAATTTTAAATCTTAAGGGGTAAGCAAAGACACAAGCAAGGTCCAACAGAGATTATTCATAGCAGATATAGAAAAGTTAAGAAGGCAAAGGCATGGCTATAAGTGTCTGAGGGCAGCTTCCTGATGACTGTCCAATGACCAGTGTCAGGAGCATACTGTCTGTATAGTGAGAGAGAGGCATCTTGGCTGTGACTTGCTTCCCATCAATCCTGCCCAAGTCTAATTCTTTAATCTTCTTGTCAATTCTGTAAGCTACACAGTATTCATTACTCTTTTACAAAGTTTCTATCTTACTTAAGTTGGCCAGACTTGATTTCTGTTGTTTGCACTAAGAAACTGGTACCAGGGAGTGGATTATAGGCAATAGTCCCTCAGGTAATTAAGGGCAATTTGGGATTGGTTTCTGGCCTGGAAAGGGCCAGTGAATATCACATTAGTGTTCATGGAAGGGATTCTGTAAGTCCTTGACATGGAGTAGTGAAATAACTAATTATCACTTGTGGTCACGTGGAATGTTCTACATGATTGAGAAAGTGCTGTCAAGAATAGAACAATATGCAAGGCATAAAGAATTCAAGACCATAAGGTAGAGCATCTCCTATTCTAAGGGTACAAGGTAGCTTAAATAAAGAGATTATAGTCAAATCTCTACAAACGAGGCTCAAGGCACAGACTGAAACCCAGTACAGTTAAGAAAAGGGTCTTTTGTCTCTTTACAATAGAGCTGAGGTGCCCAGAAAAAAAAAAAATGCACAGATTTGATGCTCCAGGTTGCTAAATTACAAGTCAGTTAAATTTGCATCCCTATTGAGACTACTATATGAAAGTTGGTACACTGATTAGAAAAGAGAGAAAGAGGGTTCGAATGGAGGTACACGGGAGGATTCTGAGGAGCTGAGTGAGAGTATCCTGAATCCCTAATTCCCACTTAGGCCCCCTTGCTAGCTGGGTAGCCTCTCTTCCCTTGTCTTCTTGAAAAGGGAGTAAAATCTCCCTTCCTAAAGGAATTCCCTTCCAAGAGTAAAGCTAATTCCCCATTTGCTCCGCCCTTCCACACATACATCCTGCTCCACAAGCATCAGATAACAAACAGCATGCTCTGTGGGACGAGTCACAAAAACACCAAAAGAATTATAAGACTGTAGTCATTTACATGGACAAACTTATAGAAAATAACTATAGGAATAGATTTTAAGTATGTTAGACCAAGGAATGAAAACAATTTCAGATATAGCTTTATCAATGTAGGTACACTTACCAAAGATTCTGAATTCAAAAGCTACTATAGTACCTGGGATTGGTACTAAATGCTTGTCTAGTTGGTTGATTGGAAACTGGATTCAGTGATGTTCTATGCTAAAGGAAGGTGAGATCCCACATATTCTTTGGGATAATTTAGAAGGAAGAATTCAAAAACTTTAAGACACAGAATAATGGAAATTATTGTGTCACCCACGTTCTGCACCTATTCTCCACCTATGAACCCTAAAATAACCGAGAAGACACTTCCTGCTCCAAGGCCTTGAAAATACATGCGCAAACAGAGGACTCCTATGTTTGAAAAACATTTTATAGGCCAGGGATGCAGGTAGAAGACAGTGAAATCAGGTTGCTCATTTCAATTTCAAGAAGAATGGAAGAGACCACACAGTGGCATTTAACCGCTAGTATGTGGGAAAGTAGGCATAATTACATAAATAGGCAGCAAGGCCGGAATGGTAATTAAAATAGTCTGACTGTGTGAATATTTTGCAGTAGCTAATTGATCATGGAGTCTTTAGGATTAGAATAAATAGGTAGTCAATGAACTCCTTTCAACCAAAACATTAAACCAAAAGCAATACCACTTCCCTAAAAGGAACCGGGAAGATAGTAGCACCACTAAAACCTTTATGATGATTAATTATCATATCCCCATTTAACTCTTCAGGAAGTACGCATTTTGAAGAACAAAAGTGATGCCAGTTATTCCTTAGAATAGATAGGTCTGCAAACTCAAGGTGAAAGTGAAAGACATAATACATCTCATGATTATGTGACCAACTTACAAAACTATTATTTCATATTCCTAGATTTAGAGGCTTTAGAACCCAAGAGTAGAATGTCTCCACCAGTACTACAATTATTTCAATTGGAAGCTGAGACTTCCAACTACCCATTTGAAATTCTACAAATCGCTAGGAAAAATTACACACACACCCCGTCCAAAAAAGAGTTTAATTGTCAGGCAAGATAAGTGATCTTGACTGTCTTCGAGGTAAAATATAGTAGGAGTAATATACGAGGGTAGACAAAACCCAGAGTAACCCAGAATTGGCTTTCCTTTTCTTTCTTCTCTATTTTTCCCATTATTTTATCAAGGGTATAGGCTGAGGTGGTTAACTTTACTACTGAATCAATAGGTTTAAAGATACAGAAATAAAGGAGAAATGGATACCACCCAATGATCCAAGACTTGGAAATAGATGCAGCAATTCATAAGAACTGGGTTATCTCATTTCAGGAGCAAGAAGTATATTTTCATTTGTACAAGGAATGCATTAAGGCAGGTAAGAATAATTTTTTTTTTATGTAACCATGGAGAAAAGGTACACAGAGATATTGAGGAATCCGACTGGCAGACAATAATACATGTTATTTTTGCTGAATTGTTCCTATCTGGGGAAAGTCCCAAAGTAGAGGAAACAAGATTTTACCTCTCATTACAGAAGCTAAGAGGGAGCAGATAATCCCTCCCCCTATGTCTTGGGACAGTGTAACTACACATCCTAAACTCCGCCAATCTGTTGGTTTGCGTATTTTTGACTCTTAGGTAATGAAGTAACAGTGAGAGATCCCATTAGAATATGAGCTCCATAAAAGTAGGAACTTTGTTCACTTTAATTAACTGCACCTAGAACAGTGCTAGCCATACGGAAATACTTAATAAGTACTTTTTTTTTTTTTTTGGCTAGTTCATTCGGCAGGTGAGTTGTTACACGCTCCTTAGCGGATTCCGACTTCCATCGCCACCATCCTGCTATAAGTACTTTTTAAATAGAAAAAAAGGGTCAGTGACAGATTATTTTCAGCAGTCATGGGCACATAAAAAGTCCAATGACCTCACCCTTTGTATTATTTGTGGCTTATTTTTTAACAAAAAATGTTTAAAAAGTAAAAAGAAATTAAAAATGCAAAAATCCTTATAGATATAAAGAAAATATTTTTGCGCTGCTTCATAATGTGTTCATGTTTTAAGCTAAATATTATTACAAAAGAGTCAAAAGTTAAAAAACATTAAAAGGTTATAAAGTGAAAAGGTTATAATAAGCTAAAGTTAATTTATTATTGAAAAAAGAAATTTTTTTTTTTTTTATAAATTTAGTGTAGCCTAAGTGAACAGTGATTATAAAGTCTACAGAGCGTACAGTAATGTCCTAGAGCTAAGCCTTCACATTCACTCACCACTTACTCACTGACTCACCCAGAGTGAATTTCAGTCCTGCAAGCTCCATTCACGGTAAGTGCCCTAGATAGCTATACCATTTTTTATCTTTTTACTGTATCTTTACTGCACCTTTTCTATATTTAGATGTGTTTAGATACACAAATACTCACCATTATGTTATAATTGTCTACAGTATTCAGCACAATAACATGCTGTACAGGTGTGTAGCCTAGGGGCAATAGGACATACCATATAGCCTAGGTGCATACTAGGCTGCACCATCTAGGTTTGTGTAAGTGCACTCTATGATGTTCACACAATGAAGAGACTGGCTAACAACGGATTTCTTAGAACATATCTTTGTCATTAAGCAATGTATGACTGTGGTGTATATGTATTTCTCTGTGTATATATGTATATACATATCTGTATATATGTGTGTACACACACACACAAAAGCTTCTTGTAGCAGAATGAAAGTTCAGTAAACCATAATGACAGATTTATGATCAAAGCCTAACATTTACTTCTTCCATTAATATGTTAGATTAAACCAAATGAAACCATAGATACTAGATCATTTTTTACCTAAAAAATATTTCATATAGTTTAGCCTAATATATCTAAGTTGTGTTAAACAATATAGTAATATCTATTTTCCCCTAGCTGGCTATTCTTGAGTATTCTTAGTTAAATTTTAAAGGTTATCTTCAAAATCTTTACTTCATTTGTCTAGTATCGTTAAATGCTTAGGCTTTAAAACTCTACTAATAATACCACAAAGATCTTTTATACAGCAGTCTTTTTATACAGGTTGAGCCTAACAGAATGTCAACCCCCTTAAAGTCTATAAATAATAGAAAACTTTGGGGAAAAAATAAGTATGTTCAATAAGAATGAATTAGAATCACAAACATTTGTAATCAAAGGACCAACTACTCTGATCCACATTCAGCCCTAACTTCGATATCCTATTTGTGTGAAACTCCTCCTGTCAAACGGGTATTCATATTATTCTTAAAGTCATTAAGGAAAGAAAGCATGTAACTTTTCTGGCAACTCATTCTAGTTACCCACACCTAGAAACCTGTTTTGGGTGTATTTTTTTTATATTTGCCTATATCATACTTGCTACATTTCCTCTTACGTTTACAGAGTGTTAAAGGGAGTTCCTCACCAAACTATATATATATA
>NW_012147412.1:1529162-1532268 GCF_000956105.1 Propithecus coquereli | reverse complement strand
ATGAGCCATTTTACATTTTTTTATTTATATAAAGCATTTGAAATCTCATATCTATGTTACCCTTATAGCACATTTCATTTCAGGTAAGACATATTTTAAGTACTCTGAGCCACACATAGCTAGTGGCTACCATATAAAACAGCACAGATCTAGACAGTAGTCAGTACAATTGGGTTATATAATTCAGGAATTAACTTCTTATATTTGCAAAAGAATTGTGTAAAGAAAATAAAGTACAAGGACTACAGCAAGATTCCTTTTCTTAAAAGTATGTTGACATTTATTTCTGCAGAGAGATATTAATACGTATGTTAACAACTGCAAAGCAGTAAACATCCGCTAGGCATTAGCTGGTTACAAAGATCAATAATATCCTGTCTAAAAAACCACTATACTTTAGGGAACCTGAAAGCCTACTGTTCCCCTTTCAAAATCACTATGTAGAGTACAGAAAGAGAACAAAGTATAGATCCATGGCCCTTGCGTTTTAGCCAAAATCTTATTTCTTCTAAAGGTTCGTACAAAAATAAACATGGAAAATTTCTATGAGTTTGCGCAGGCAGAGGCTGAGACACAAAAGGCAAGGAGAGTCAAAGGAGGAAGATGGCAATAATGGTAGTCGTATTTAAGCCAATCTATATTCAAGAAAAAAATATGCTGCTCTCTTAAGTTTTACACTAATGAAATAGCCCAATTTTCAGGTTTTTACATTTTAAATGATCAATATGATAACAGAGAAAATAAAGACAACTACAATAAAAATTATTCCATCGTATTAGGTCATTAAATATGAAATATCCGATTTCTAATTTAAAGTGTAGTTTATTATATCGCAAACAAGAAGCAGTATGATTTAATCAAAGTATGCACCTAAACTATCGACACAGCTTTGCCATCTTAACAATAGCCTGTTTATGCCAGCAGCAAAGAAGCATGGAGAGCAAGTGGCGATGAAATTGTGAAAGGCGTTTTCCATGTGTGAATATTTTTCTGTGCAAGAAGTGGTCCAAAATCTGGAAGAGGTGGTAGTCAGTTAGTGTAAGGTTTGGTAAAGACGGTAGATGACAGAGAGTTTCCAAGTCCATCCTCTGTAATTTGAGCATTGTTTGTGTGACATGTGGCTGAGCATTATCTTGCAAGAGGACTGGCCTGTCTCTATTGATCAGTCTCAGCTGCTTAAGTGCAAGCATCCTCGTCATTTTTTCCCAGTTGGTTACAGTAGACATCCCCTGTAATCTATTAATCAGGTTTCATGAATAACAGTAGCACTGAACCACCAGACACCGTTAGCTTTTTTTGATGAATATTCGGTTTGGACTGTGTTTCAGCACTTCATCTTTATCCAACCATTGTGCTGAACACCTGCGATCATAGAATCTCTTTTTCATCACATGTAACAATACAGTATAGAAATGGTTTGCCTTTATGTTGTAACAGCAAAAAAAGGCAAGCTTCGAGATGATTTCTTTTCTGACACTCATTTAATTCATGTGGAACCTATTTATCCAGCTTTTTTACCTTGCCAGTTTGTTTCAAACGGTCCAATATTGTTGGAATAGTAACGTCACACCTTGCTGTTAATTCACACATAGGTTGAGATGGATTCGCTTCTATTACAGCTTTCAGCTCTACATTATCCACCTTGGTCTCAGGTTGTCCATGTGGCTCATTTTCAAGATTAAAATCACCAGAACGGAATTTCTCAAACCACTGATGATGTACTGTGCGTTCATTAGCCACATCCTTCCCAAACACTTCATTGATATTTCAAGCTGTCTGCACTGCACAGGTTCCACAACGGAACTCATATTCAAAAATAACACAAATTTTTTACTTATCCGTGGTTTCAAAAAATCGCTCTAAAAAAATGTGAAAGGTAATCATAAGCCAAAACATGAGTTTGAAAGAATGAGGATGTACTTTCACAATAAAAACAAAACAAGAACTGTCAAACTTAGTTAGTACTGAAGTAAATCGGACATGTCATACTTAATAACCTAAATACATACTTTTACTTTGTGACCCGAAACAGGACTTCACATATTCTAAGTCTTAAAAAGCATAAAAATAGAATAGATTTGTGAGGAAATATTTCAGAGGTCTCAGCAGCCCAAATGTATTTCACATTTTCCTCACCTTACCGCTTGCATTCCTTTTCATTCAGGATTTGGAGCTACAGAAGCAGCTCCTTCAAGCACAGTCTGCTCAAGAGATGGATAAACTCATAGTCCACTCCCCCTAAATAGTGTGTTATCCCTTTAATGAAACATGAAGGCCCCATGAAAAGAATGCAACAGAATCAGGACAACAGACCTGGCTATTACCAATTTCCTTCGCTCCTCAGTGGTATATGGCTGCAAAAGAGGAATTCCTAACAATCTCACTTCTTCAAGTTTGGGAAATGAATTCAGTTTATCAATGTCTTCCCAGGACTGCAAACCTAATTTGAGAAATATCTTGTAAGTAAATCCAGAAAAGCACACAAATAAGAACACAGCAAAAAATTATTTCAATTAATAATTTCTGAAATGTTAAAATGACCATAAACTAGAGAGCCTAAAATTTTTATCCAAGGAAAGAACAGAATACAGTTAAATACTATAACAATTTCCCCACATCCTCTCCCATCTCCTATCCCAGAGTCAAGGCGAGAGAGTCTTATTCTCCAACATCCTCTCATTTGCTGATTCTCTATCAAAATGGCTTATAAAGGGGGTAACTGGTGGTTTCAATAAGCAGGATGTATGCCATGACTACAAAATAAGAGTGATGTGACCAACTCATTTCATTCAAATAGGGACTCATGGAATTTAACTATTATCAGAGTTGATACGGTCACACTCAAATTTTTACCTGACAAATTTTAGAATGAGGCAAGGTCAACAGAACCAGAAACTAAATACAGTCATCCTTTGGTATCTGTGGAGGACTGGTTCCAGGACCTCTGCAGATACAAAAATCCACAGACACTCGAGTCCCTTATATAAAATATACACATTCTCCTATATAATTTAAATCATCTCTAGATTACTTACAATACCTAATACGATATATATGCTATGTAAATAGTTGGTATACTGTATTGGTTAGGAAATAATGACAAGAA
>NW_012147412.1:1516254-1529112 GCF_000956105.1 Propithecus coquereli | reverse complement strand
GGGGATTGATTCCAGGACCTCCAAAGGATACCAAAACATGTAGACACTCACGTCCCTTATATAAAGTGGCATAGTATTTGCAAAAAACCTAGGCATGTCCTCCTATATAATTTAAATCATCTCTAGATTACTTATAACAGTTAATACGATATATATGCTGTGTAAATAGTTGGTATACTGTATTGGTTAGGAAATAATGACAAGAAAAAAAAGTCTTTACGTGGTCAGTTGCTGACACAACCATCCTTTTTTTTCTAAACGTTTTTGACCCACAGTTGGTTGAACCACAAATGTGGAACCCAGGAATATGGAGAGCCAACTGTATATCATTTTCATACTGTCCTCATTTTGGTGACAGAGAAGACAGATCCAAAATTAAAAACAAACAAAAACAGAAAACATAAATCATTGGGTAAGGAGAATATTCAACAAATTAAGATTTTTAGTCCTAAAATGAAACTCTCCCCATGGCTGTAAGCAATACTTTACTTCTAAGTCAGGTAGGACTTCCAAGTAGGAAAAATATTCCTATAATAATGAAGCTGGACAATTTTGTAACACACTGAATCCATTTCAGAGAGCAATGGGGTCCCATCTATTTCTATCAACCTTCAGCAAAGGTAAAGGCAGAGGAGCAATTTATGAGGACTCCGGTGCATAAATATCCTAAGTCACAACCATCCTCTTCCCTTACAATGGCATTTCCATCTAGGAGGAAGAACAGTTAGCTCAAGGGGTGTCAAGTTGTGAAATAAAGAGCATCCTTATGCAAAATATTGGTTTCTAAAATTTATTCCCACCCTTATAATCCTCTATGGTGAATGAAACTAAGCTTATGTTTTTTCAGTTGTAGGTTAGAGTTATTTTTAATTACGTAGTTGTTTTAAAAAAAAGCCTGAAAGACAATGTCAAGAATAAGAAGAAAAGTCATAGATCGGGACAATGTATTTGCAAAAGACACGTCCAATAAAGTACTATTACCTAAAATATACAAAGAACTCTTAAAACTCAACAATAAGAAAAAAACAATCCAACTAGAAAGTGGGCCAAAGATCTGAACAGACACCTCACCAAGGAAGACATACATATGGCAAGTAGGCATACGAAAAGATGCTCAACACCACTGTCTTTAGGGAATTACAAATTAAAACAATGAGACACCACAATATACCTATTAGAGTGGCCAAAATCCAAAACACTGACAATAGCAAATGCTGGTGAGGATGCAGAGCAAGAGGAGCTCTCAAACGTTGCCAGTGGGAACACAAAATGGTACAGCCACTTTAGAAAACAGTTTGGCAGTTTCTTACAAAACAAAACACAGTCTTACCATATGATCTAGCAATTGCGCTCCTTGTTATTTACCCAAATGTACTGAAAATTTATGTCCACACAAAAACCTGCACGTAGATGTTTATATCGGCTTTATTCATAACTGTCCAAACTTGGAAGCAAGCAAGATGTCCTTAAGTAGGTGACTAGATAAAATAAACTGTGGTACATCCAGAAAATGGAATATTATTCAGCACTACAAAGAAATGAGCTTGCAAGCCATGAAAAGACATGGAGGACTTAGGTGCATACAACTATGTGAAAGAAGCCAATGTGGAAAGGATACACACTGTATGATTCCAACTAGTTGACATTCTGGAAAAGGCAATACTATGGAGACATTAAAAAGAGCAGTGGTTGCCAGAATTAGGGGCATGAATAGAGGGAGCACAGAGGATTTTAGGGCAGTGAAACTATTCTGAACAATACTCTATGGTGGATACATGTCATTACACATTTGTCAAAATCCACGGAATGTACAAAACCAAGAGTGAACGCTAAGGTAAACTCTGGATTTTGAGTGTGTCGACATAGGTATAATGATTGAAGTAGTACAAACATACCGTATTTGTGTGGGATGTTGATAGTGGGGGAGACAGATTGTATATATACGGGGAGGGGGTATATGGAAACTCTCTGTATTTTCTGTTCAATTTTGCTATAAACCTAAAACTCCTCTAAAAAACAAAGTTTTTTTAATTAAAAGAGAAAGAAATAGGCTAAATATATTCATTCCTCTGATACATAGGATCAGATAGCAATAAACTGACAATAAATTATACAGAGGTAAAAGAAAAGTGAGCATTTGAAAAGGCATAGCAGGTTGGGATTGCTTTAACTAACTCTAGACAAAATGGTCTAGTTTGTCATTCTTTGTACTCTTTTTACTCTGCCTTTTATTATCCCATTCATCAATTTCATTTCATTCTTTTCATAGCATGACCCCTTTAATGTATAAGATATAAATTGTTAATATAATGTGATGCCACTTAATATTTAACAGAGCATTTATGAAAATGAATGCCTTAAATTTAGCCAATCAATAGGCATCTGCATGTCATGTTGAAAATTCATCCTATAAAAAGATAGAGCTATGACTAAAAGAAATATACTTTCATTATATTTCATGAACAAGCTCAGATCAATCTGAATATAGAATGAGAACGAGCCTGAACCTCACCTGACTTGTGGAGGCTGATGGATCGCAGATTAGGAAACAACCTGGCCAATGAATCATCAGGCTCCTCAATAGCATTCAAATGATTGTTGGCCAGGACGAGGGTATCCAGTGAAGGAAACATAACTCCTAACTTTCGTATTTCAGTCCAGTCTTGGAGGTTATTGTCTGTTATATGTAGTAGCTTAAGAGAATGACAGCAAATAGAAGGACAAGACACTGTTTCATAGTCATTAAGGCACAGGAAGAGCTCCTCCAAACTGCAGAGAAAAAAGCAAATATTTCATTGTTTTAAGCAGTTTAGTTTCTACTTTATACCTATTTTCATTCATTCAATAAATGATATAGGGTAGTACTAAATTAATTTTGTGCTTAAATAATTAAGTCCTAAATTAAGCAGTACTGACTATAAGTATAATAGTAATTCATATAGGAATGAAATTGAAATTGTAGTTGGAATAATCAGGAAAGGATGCAAGGCCGTGAAGAAGGGGTAGAGTTGCATAAGTTGAGAGGAGATAAAAGAAAATTCCAGAAACAACATGAACAAATGTTTAGACCTAGAAATTATAACTATCACTTGTTGAATCCCTACCCTGTATCAGGCGCATTGTAGATTTTACTCTTATTTCTGCAAAGTAATACAATTATGCCCATTTTACAGACAAGGCAACAGCTCAAAGAAATTAAGTACTTCATCAAATGTCATATGGTTAGTACGTGGAACTGGTATTTAAAAGCTCATTCTACACCATGCTGGATGTTGCATGCAGTGAGGAAAACAGTTTCATTAGAGTGGGAATGAGAAATTAAGATGGAACGACGTAAGATTCTTAAGGGGTTTGAAAATTTCCATATTTAGACAGTCAAAGAAACTACAGTTTCATATATTTCTTTAAACTACTTTCTTTGCACACTTAGGTGCATATACAAAGATAGGTACAAACAAAACATAATAGAACATTTCTAAACGAATGAAAGTATAATTTCTTTCTTAAATTATTAAAAAGAATACCAGGTCCATTTTCCCATCAGGCCAGCTAGGCACTTAATCATCTGAATGTTAACATGTTTTAGAGATACTATGATTTTTTTCCTCCCAAAGAAAGGGGCTGAGGCTAAATTCTTATATCAGGTAAACAGAAGATTAGAATGGAGTAAAGGTGAATTGATCTGGAAGTGATAAGTGCTTCTCAGGGGTATCTTTTAGCTCAAGGATGACATATCCTATATCTTGGTGCTACTCAACACTGAACACGTATTCCACTGAAATGCTAGATTACCCTCACACCCTCATTCTAATGACTTCATTTCTCTAACCGCCTCTCCACTTAATCTGCAGTTCTAGTATTTCTGAGACAGGAGATCAGCAGTAATCCTATGTACTAACACAGATGGCAACATAGCTCCCTCGCCCTCATGCTGTCTGGGCTTACTCTGGTAACTCCTGCAGTATCGTGTGGACTGTCTCCCAAGAAGCTTTGCTGTTGTTGAGGACAAGTTTGCGAACCCCAGAGAAGGACCCAGCACATGTTCTTTCTAAAACCGACAAATTCAGAGGGTTGGAACTCAGGTTTAGAAACTCCAACTGGGGAACATTTGACACAATTTTACTGACCTAGGGAGAAAAAAAGAAAAGCATTATCAGGCAGTAATCACAGCTTTTAAATAGCAATCATGCTCAAGAAAGCCTAAGTGAGTAGGTCTCCAGGCAAAGGGCCATTTACATCAGGGCATAAGTGATTTCAACAAATCTTGGCAAAGAATTTAATCTTTCTATGAAATAGTGGCATAATTGACTGGTACATAACATAACTTACGGTACAAAAGAAAAATTTCCTATGTCACCTTTAGCAAGGTTTCTGATTCTGCCCTATGTGATGTCCTCATTGATAAATGGAGAAAAGATAGTTTAGATGACACTTTAGGCTTTACATTTTTAAAGAGCTGAGATTGGGTCACGTAGTTCTCTTTGAACATCTCCTTCCTCTCATTTTCAGCCCAACATTAAGCCTAATTAAAGGTTTATTAAAAATCACCTGGTAACAATTTGTGTGTTCAAAATTGATGGAATAGTCATGATAACTCAGAAAATAGTTTCAGTTTGGTTCAAAAATGTACCAAACTTTAAAATATATTTACTCAAAACCAAAAAGCATCCAAAACTTACAATGAAAGGGAAAACATCATCAATTTAATATTTAGCTAGCAACCTGGTAGACAAAAAGGAAAAAAAGGGAAATGAGCATTATTGACCACAAGTATTTGCTCTATATAGTACTAGTTTCTTTGACATAACTTATTTCATTAAATTTTAAAAACAATTTGCAAGATGAATAATATCACTTTCATTTTAATAAATGAGGAAGCCGAGGCTCAGAGATATTAAATAATTTGACTAAGGTTTCACAGTCAAAATAGCCAAATCTGAGATTTAAAAATCAGAGCCATTGTTCTTTCCAATATAGCACAACTAGTACATCATAAATATAACCAGAAAAAAGGGAATAAAGATAACTGAAGAATAGTTGGCTCACTCTGTGAGGACTAACTTAAACAAGTATGTGATAAATGCTAGATGTCCAGTAAATGTATCAAGCATCAAACAGCCAGGCAACGTGGTAACTAAACTTATGCAAAAGGAAGTAGAAAAGAGCAGTTAGGATTAGTATTAGAGTCGGAAAACCTGGGTTCAAACCAGGTTCCAACACTTCTGAGCTGAGCAGTTTCAGACAAGTTACTTAACCTTTCCAAATCTCAGTTTCCTCATTTATAAAATAGGGAAAATAGTACCATCTGTTTTACAGGATTATTGACAGGATTAAATGAGATACATGTGAAATGCATTCAGCACAGCAATTGGCACATTTTTTGAAACTTGTTTTGATAGCATGTAAATTACCCCAATAGCCTGTAAACTTTATGAAACGAAGAACAGTACTAGAACTATAGTTCTAGTATACTTTTATACTATAGCAGTATAGTACTAGAACTATACTGCTGCATAGTGGGCACTTAACATTTACCACTACCTTAATGGCACAAAATCATTTAATAAATGTAACTTCCGAGGTCAGATGGGATCAGGCGCATTCAGGGCAGAAATACTCTCCAGGGATTAGGGGCATGGGGGGATAAATCTGCAACTAAAGGACACAGGGAGCACCGTAGCGGGGAAAGGGCATGTCTCTAACTCGCACTTGGGTGAGGCAAAGACATAAAGTGTAACCATAATGTTTGTACCCTCACCCTGAAATAATAAATAAATAAATAAATAAATACTCCTATCCCCATCCCCTATCCCCCATCCCCCCCCATCTCCCCATCCCCAAGCAACCACTGATCAGCTTTGTGTCACGCTAGCTTAGTTAGCATTTTCAAACCCTATGGACTCTTTTCTGGCTTCTTTCACTCATAATTATTTTGAGATTCATCCATGTTGCTGGCTATATGAATACTTCACTCCTTTTCCTCGCTGAGTAGTATTCCATTGTAAGGATATACCACAATTTGTCAAAAAATAAATAAATAAATAAATGTAACTATTAACAATATTATAAGTATAGTATGAAGCAATATATCAACCCTAGCTATCCATCAGAATCATTGGTAGAATTTTAAAAATATACTGATTCCCAGGTTCCAACATAACTGTTGAGTCAGAAGCTTCACAGGTGGGATAAGCTTCAGGGATGGGACCTGGATAGCTTTCTTTGCAGAGCTCCAGAGGTAATGCCAAGAGGGTATCGAGGGGGGACAACCATCAGTAGAAAGAAAAAGTAATCTGTACTTTACATCAGATCTACCACGGACATTCAGTTCAGGAGCTCTACAATCAGTGAGAAGGAGATTAATTCCAAGAAGGTTCAGAGGAATATGTCAGAGGGAAAGGCCCTTACATTTGCTATTTCACCTACTCCACACACTAACTCTTTGAAGTGGGCACCACTTTTATCCTCATTTTACAAATGGAGAAATGAGCTTCCTTTTAGAGAAAACACACTAGGCTTCTATTTAAAGTGTAAGGAATTTATATCAATCTGCACATATTCTCTTATTTGATCCCTTCTGTGATCAAATGGTACCAAACATCTGTGCAATATACGGCTAGAATCTGAAGTTTAATCTGTGACCAAAACACAGCTAACCAGTTCATGCAGGGACCAACTCTGTAACTGCATTCTATGATTTGGACACTAATGATATGAAGAACTTTCATATAGAAGATGATGATCAGCTATACTTAACCTCTTCTGGGGGGACAAAAAGAGAGAGGAATTGTGCTCCAACTAAAGCATGATGAATAACTGTTAACTATAGTACAACTCCAGTTAAATAAAAACAAAACATAAACCCTTTGCGAACCACCACCCCCCATAATAAAGAGGTAAATACTTAAAAATGAGTAATTTGGGGGTTTTAAAGCAATTTCTAGGAGATTTCCCAAGCCTAGCAGACACATGATGTAATCATCATAGTCTGCATCCATCAGTGAGAATAAAAATTTAGAATAATTACTCAATCAGCCCTGGAATATACCAAAAGATAAAATTGGACTAGAATCTAATTTAAGCAGGAAAAATAATAAATGTTAGAAAGAAATAAATATTTTCTTTAAATGGGTAAAATAAAAAAGGTTTTGTGGGTAACTTCAAACTAATGATAAGATTCAGGAAAATATAATATTCACTACACAGATAAATTTACTTATAAGGTAAAAATTTTCCAATAGCAAAGGCTCACAAACATTCTGTGAATTTCTGGGGCAGTATACTGACTTTCCTTTTTAAAATTCTAAAAATAAAAAGACTCCTCCATCTGGAATGAGTTAAGTATGCTCATGTGCAGAGACATGGAGATGAACTGAGATCACCTTTTAGGTCTCCACAATTCTATGATTTAATAGAGGACCCTCCACTCAGGTGTCTAAAAAGGAAGAAACTGAAGATTTAAGAAAAATGGGGAAAGGGTTTTAAGATAACAATCTGTAATTTATACTCAGCTATTCTCTGTCTCACCTGAGTGGCTAATTCCTCCCTCCTCTCAACTATTTGGTTGAATTTCTTTTACAAAACGGTTTTGATAAGGAAGGGAGAAAAAAGAAGATACCTTGGGAAAGGTCAGACAAAAATCTGTTCAGCCAAAAATTCAAGTCAAAAGCTAAAATATGCATTATTTTTAGACATAAGTGCCCAATCTGGAAAGATGGAGACAAGTCTTTGTCTCCCCCAAAAGTATTACATTTCCTACCCATATTTATCTCAGTCTTGGATATATAGCAGCCAATTGTTTAAACTACAAGTTACTCAACCTATAACATTAGTGACCACTCAAAAAACTAATAGAACATTTATATTATTTTGTTCCACATTGTTTCACTACTGGCTGACATAAACTTAGTTAATTGCTAGGGACAAATGACCTTTTTGGCAACCAGAAATATGGGTTGTAACAGGGTTCAAATGTAATGTCTTAAAATTAGTAACCTATGAGGCATTTGTAGCCTGGCAAAGAGTTTAATCAATTATAAAAAAAAAAAAAATCTATATTCTTTTGCTGTCAGTATTTCTCCCACCTCCATGTGTTCTGATACATGCTCTGGAAGATACTTAAGGATAAGGAGGAAATATAAAGGAATGATGAAAATAAAAATAAATTGGAAATGGAAACCTGAAATGTGAAGCAACAAATGTTTACTTGAAAACAGACTATTGATCACAGACAGGAATATACAAACTGAGAGCAAACATACGACAAATAAATATGTGACCTTCTGGCTGTATGTTAATGTGGTCTGAGAAATATTTAATACAGGCCTTTGTCTAAGCAGAGAAAAAGCTCCATTACCTAGTGCAAACTCTGTGTACTGATCCATATTCCACACACCTTTCGTCTAAAGTAGCAACCACATCACTATTAAACTGTTTCCACCAGTTAGCAAAAACTTATGTACACTGTCAAAGTATAAAATCTTTTTGAAATTTTATATTCCAAAGAAACAAATTTAGGGGATTGAGTATGTATACATAGGAGCTGAATTGATTCACAAGAAGATTTGGTCTGACCTGTCATCCATGCCGGCCACAAATCTCACCAGAGTCAGCAGCAGGACTGTTAGGAGAATTGTGGAGGAGAAAGAAGATAAATGGGGTAGTTCTTTTTGCCATTTGTGCAGTGTGGACAGAGCATGCATGGCAATTAAGTATCTCAAAGGACCAAGAAGGCATGGACTGTAATTTGTTGAACAGTGAACTATACTAGTTGTTCAGATAAGTAAATAAATAAATAAATAAATAATGTACAAATAGCAGTTATTTCTTAGAACAGCCCTCTAAATCTACATATATTAATAAATCACTTAGAAATCAGGTGACATGCATCTCAAAGAATTTTGGTAAAAGTTCTAATAAAAATAGGAATATACCAAGAGTACAGTTACCAGATTAAACAAGACTATGAAATAGATAAACGTAAGAAAAGCTGAACAAAACTAGGTTACAGATAGATTTTTCTTAAACAACAAAGTTGTCTTAGAACTTGTATAGCATTCAATATCTACTAGGTGTTTCAGTAATTAATTTTATCAGTAAGCCTGTCTTACGGATGAGCAAACTAAAGCACTGAAGGATTAAGTGAATTTCTTAAGATCACACGAAAAGTTGGAGGAAGTGGTCTTGATCAATCCTTAGATATAATCATTTATTCATTAACATACTCAACAAACATTTGACCAACTAGTATGCTGGGCGCTGATGACAAAAAAGACAAAAATCTCCACTTTGAATAAGCTCACAGTCTAGTAGAAAAACTGCCAAGTAAGCAAGTAATTACACTACACTGTGATAAATCTTTTCATAGCAGCATAGTGCAGGTGCCCTGGGATAATCTAAATCCGTCTGAGTGAGAGCCAGGGAAAATTTCACAGAGCAACAGCAACTTCGGCCAAGTCCTCAAGGAAAAATAGGAAGTGGCCAGGTAAACAAGAGAGGAAAGAGCAATGGGTTCAGAATGAATAAAAGCAAGGAAGCTTTTCATGTCAAGAGTTTATCATGAGCTGCAAGTAAAAGTACATGGCTAAAGATGGAGATAAAGTTCCAGAAATAGCAAAGGGGCCATATGACTAAAGAGTTCAGACCTTAGCTGTTAGGCAATGAAAAGCAACTGAAGGACTTCATGCCAGAGAGTGTCATAACCATGTTTCATTTATTAACAGGAGTCTGTGGTCGTTCTGTGAAAGACAGCTTAAAGCAAAGAGGATAAAGCCAGATCCAGGGAAACCCATTAGGAAACGTATCCAACAGCCAAAGCAAAAAATAAGAGCGTAAATTAAGGCAGGAGAATAAAGTAGGAAGAACTACTTTTCCCTTATTCTTCAGGGGAACTTCTATCAGGTCATGTTATAATCAGGCAGGTAATGTTATATATAATGAAAGAATGTTGTAACACGTTATTCGTATACTTAGAGTTACTCCGAAGTCAAAAGACATCAGTTATATCAACCGACCAAAGGGACATGATAATATAAGAAAAGTTCTAAAATATTTGGGATAAATTTCAGTAACAAGAATATTTTTATAATCTTAGTTTCAAGCTCTAGCAATTCTACATCAATTTATAGTAATAAATATTGAAGTAGAAGTAGAGAATGAGCATGGGATATGTAAACCAGTGAAACAACAGAGAATTTAATGCATCGTTAGCAGTCCAAACCTCTGTAGACTCATTAACCTCTTAAAACCTGGAATAAAATTCCTCAGCGCTTTTCACATTGATGAAAAACAAATTAGCAGCGACAAAGCTAACTGAAAAATTACCGCAAATACAGTCGATGCAGTCAGTTATTTATCTTGAGACACACAAACAAGAATCTCAAGTGAACAGAATTCAGCAGAATACACAACAACATAAACAAGGATACAATGGTAATTGCTGCCTTTTACCAAAACACAGCAATATAAAAACTCCACCTCGTGCCAGTCTTCGAGTTTGTTGTCAGAAAGATCTAGCTCCGACACGTGAGCGCAGAAGGCGGCAATTTCTTTTTCGTCTCCTGCACAGGTTATTCCACAGCTGTTCAACACTAGCACACTTGGGAGGTTGAGGCGATCTGAATCACAGGGGACACATAATACATTCTGCATTAGCCTAATTTTTTTTTTTTTTTTTTCTTTTTGAGACAGAGTCTTGCTCTGTTGCCCAGACTAGAGTGCCCTGGCGTCAGCCTAGCTCACAGCAACCTCAAACTCCTGGGCTCAAGCAATCCTCCTGCCTCAGCTTCCCGAGTAGCTGCGACTACAGGCATGAGCCACCATGCCCAGCTAATTTTTTCTATATATATATTTAGTTGTCCAGATCATTTCTTTCTATTTTCAGTAGAGACAGGGTCTCGCTCTTGTTCAGGCTGGTCTCGAACTCCTGACCTTGAGCGATCCACCCGCCTCGGCCTCCCAGAGTGCTAGGATTACAGGCGTGAGCCACCACGCCCGGCCCTCTAATTCTTGTCTATACATGTTCAGCCCCCAAGAATCATCAAGAAACAAAAAACAGACAACATGAAATTACACAAGGACCTGGAAAACACAGGATATAATGGGATCAAAGGGTACTGAATTCCAAGGGGAGACAGCCAAATATCGCTCAGGAGGAGCTTAGGAGTACTGAACCAGTACCAACAAAGAAGTGCTCTAGGCTTTAACTCCTGGCAGGACTGTTTATCTCAATTACCAACAACAAAGCCATCATCCATGCTATCATCTTGTCATCTGAACACTAGATCCATGACATTCGTGTATGCATTACCCCCACCTTCTTATTGGCCTCAATTCTTTCTTTTTTAAATTTAGTCCAAAAGTATTCTGGATAGCTCTTTTCTATCTGATATGTATCTTTACCTTTTGCTATCTTTGGAAAATTATCTCAAACCATTAGATATTGAATCTATCTGCTAAATCACTTCTGTTCTTCAACTTCATATTATTCAAGAAATCTTCCTCACTTAATGGATCCTTTCAAAACTCTACAGCTTTCTCATATTTGTCTATCAATTATTCCTGTTTCATATCTCTGTAGAATTTGCCCCTTATGAAAGCTGGCCTCCTTTTTAGATATAATTGTAATGGGAGAAAGTGTTTCAGAATCTTAAACTATTCAATGAATTTGGTCAAATTGAGGTAACAACTCTTTGACTATTACCTGGTTCAAAAAAAAACACATGTGTCAATAAAATCACTCTTAATATCTCTCCTGAAAAGGATAAACATGAGAATTCAACCACTCTTTCCCCATTTGGTATACAATAAGGACTCATGAAGGTAATATTTTATTAATGGAGGCCTTAAATTATATGGTTTTTCCATTTAGTACTTTTAGTATCACATTTCTCAGAATGGGAATGGATCCTGGGGAAAAAAAATTACCAAGTAAGAAATCCACTTCTCTCTGCCATTCTAGGTGACACAGAGTGATAAGATAGTTGTTTGAAAAATAGCAAACACTTGGTAACCTTTGAACATAGGAACAAAACCTTGATTCAATTTTAATGCCCCATAACTACAAAGAACTACTTCCAAGAGCTGTTCATTGCAACATCAAGCTAAAAGACAAAAGCAAAAATACACCTTGCACATTTCTAGTTACAGACCTTTGCTCACATCTAATTCCTCTCCTAGAATGTCTTTATCTCCCCTCTAACCAAATTCTACATTTTTGAAGGACTAGTTCAAAGGACTAGTTCACTGAACAGCTTTGAACCCTTTCCTGATCATATTAATTAACTCTCTACTAAATTTCTTTCCCAATCACTGTGTCATTTACTTGGCTCAACATAAACTACCTTGTGTTATATCTTTATAAATGTGAATGTCTTGTAATCCTTTTAGGCTGTAAGGTCCTTGAGGGCACAAGCCAGTCTCATATTTTTTGTACCCTCTAAGTTCCTTAAAAGAATATGCATTTGAAATATTATCATTCAATTATTATTCTTTGAGGACAACTAAAATGCCTCTTGGACAATCTGGAGGAAAACTAGTCCTGTCAGGTTCTTAAGGAAAACTGAAATCATAATAATGGGGAAAGACTATTTGACTCATAATCAAAAATAAAGGAAATCACTGGCAAACAAAGCAATACTGTGATTTAGCTTTCTAAGTAAGCTCCAGGAAATAAATGTTTTAGGTCCTATTTTCCTTACCTTTCATAGGAGAGCCCTGAGGTGTGGCTGGGACATGGACTCCCATCCCAGGACCACGGCGGTAAGGAAAGTTTTCAGGACTGTATTTTTCACATAATACTTGCATAAAACTTCTTCCACTAGGTTGATCCATCTTTCTTTCCTAAAATGCTATAAGAAA
>NW_012147412.1:1512423-1516204 GCF_000956105.1 Propithecus coquereli | reverse complement strand
TTTTGTGGGTAACTTCAAACTAATGATAAGATTCAGGAAAATATAATATTCACTACACAGATAAATTTACTTATAAGGTAAAAATTTTCCAATAGCAAAGGCTCACAAACATTCTGTGAATTTCTGGGGCAGTATACTGACTTTCCTTTTTAAAATTCTAAAAATAAAAAGACTCCTCCATCTGGAATGAGTTAAGTATGCTCATGTGCAGAGACATGGAGATGAACTGAGATCACCTTTTAGGTCTCCACAATTCTATGATTTAATAGAGGACCCTCCACTCAGGTGTCTAAAAAGGAAGAAACTGAAGATTTAAGAAAAATGGGGAAAGGGTTTTAAGATAACAATCTGTAATTTATACTCAGCTATTCTCTGTCTCACCTGAGTGGCTAATTCCTCCCTCCTCTCAACTATTTGGTTTAATTTCTTTTACAAAACGGTTTTGATAAGGAAGGGAGAAAAAAGAAGATACCTTGGGAAAGGTCAGACAAAAATCTGTTCAGCCAAAAATTCAAGTCAAAAGCTAAAATATGCATTATTTTTAGACATAAGTGCCCAATCTGGAAAGATGGAGACAAGTCTTTGTCTCCCCCAAAAGTATTACATTTCCCACCCATATTTATCTCAGTCTTGGATATATAGCAGCCAATTGTTTAAACTACAAGTTACTCAACCTATAACATTAGTGACCACTCAAAAAACTAATAGAACATTTATATTATTTTGTTCCACATTGTTTCACTACTGGCTGACATAAACTTAGTTAATTGCTAGGGACAAATGACCTTTTTGGCAACCAGAAATATGGGTTGTAACAGGGTTCAAATGTAATGTCTTAAAATTAGTAACCTATGAGGCATTTGTAGCCTGGCAAAGAGTTTAATCAATTATAAAAAAAAAAAAAAATCTATATTCTTTTGCTGTCAGTATTTCTCCCACCTCCATGTGTTCTGATACATGCTCTGGAAGATACTTAAGGATAAGGAGGAAATATAAAGGAATGATGAAAATAAAAATAAATTGGAAATGGAAACCTGAAATGTGAAGCAACAAATGTTTACTTGAAAACAGACTATTGAGCACAGACAGGAATATACAAACTGAGAGCAAACATACGACAAATAAATATGTGACCTTCTGGCTGTATGTTAATGTGGTCTGAGAAATATTTAATACAGGCCTTTGTCTAAGCAGAGAAAAAGCTCCATTACCTAGTGCAAACTCTGTGTACTGATCCATATTCCACACACCTTTCGTCTAAAGTAGCAACCACATCACTATTAAACTGTTTCCACCAGTTAGCAAAAACTTATGTACACTGTCAAAGTATAAAATCTTTTTGAAATTTTATATTCCAAAGAAACAAATTTAGGGGATTGAGTATGTATACATAGGAGCTGAATTGATTCACAAGAAGATTTGGTCTGACCTGTCATCCATGCTGGCCACAAATCTCACCAGAGTCAGCAGCAGGACTGTTAGGAGAATTGTGGAGGAGAAAGAAGATAAATGGGGTAGTTCTTTTTGCCATTTGTGCAGTGTGGACAGAGCATGCATGGCAATTAAGTATCTCAAAGGACCAAGAAGGCATGGACTGTAATTTGTTGAACAGTGAACTATACTAGTTGTTCAGATAAGTAAGTAAATAAATAAATAAATAATGTACAAATAGCAGTTATTTCTTAGAACAGCCCTCTAAATCTACATATATTAATAAATCACTTAGAAATCAGGTGACATGCATCTCAAAGAATTTTGGTAAAAGTTCTAATAAAAATAGGAATATACCAAGAGTACAGTTACCAGATTAAACAAGACTATGAAATAGATAAACGTAAGAAAAGCTGAACAAAACTAGGTTACAGATAGATTTTTCTTAAACAACAAAGTTGTCTTAGAACTTGTATAGCATTCAATATCTACTAGGTGTTTCAGTAATTAATTTTATCAGTAAGCCTGTCTTACGGATGAGCAAACTAAAGCACTGAAGGATTAAGTGAATTTCTTAAGATCACACGAAAAGTTGGAGGAAGTGGTCTTGATCAATCCTTAGATATAATCATTTATTCATTAACATACTCAACAAACATTTGACCAACTAGTATGCTGGGCGCTGATGACAAAAAAGACAAAAATCTCCACTTTGAATAAGCTCACAGTCTAGTAGAAAAACTGCCAAGTAAGCAAGTAATTACACTACACTGTGATAAATCTTTTCATAGCAGCATAGTGCAGGTGCCCTGGGATAATCTAAATCTGTCTGAGTGAGAGCCAGGGAAAATTTCACAGAGCAACAGCAACTTCGGCCAAGTCCTCAAGGAAAAATAGGAAGTGGCCAGGTAAACAAGAGAGGAAAGAGCAATGGGTTCAGAATGAATAAAAGCAAGGAAGCTTTTCATGTCAAGAGTTTATCATGAGCTGCAAGTAAAAGTACATGGCTAAAGATGGAGATAAAGTTCCAGAAATAGCAAAGGGGCCATATGACTAAAGAGTTCAGACCTTAGCTGTTAGGCAATGAAAAGCAACTGAAGGACTTCATGCCAGAGAGTGTCATAACCATGTTTCATTTATTAACAGGAGTCTGTGGTCGTTCTGTGAAAGACAGCTTAAAGCAAAGAGGATAAAGCCAGATCCAGGGAAACCCATTAGGAAACGTATCCAACAGCCAAAGCAAAAAATAAGAGCGTAAATTAAGGCAGGAGAATAAAGTAGGAAGAACTACTTTTCCCTTATTCTTCAGGGGAACTTCTATCAGGTCATGTTATAATCAGGCAGGTAATGTTATATATAATGAAAGAATGTTGTAACACCGTTATTCGTATACTTAGAGTTACTCTGACGTCAAAAGACATCAGTTATATCAACCGACCAAAGGGACATGATAATATAAGAAAAGTTCTAAAATATTTGGGATAAATTTCAGTAACAAGAATATTTTTATAATCTTAGTTTCAAGCTCTAGCAATTCTACATCAATTTATAGTAATAAATATTGAAGTAGAAGTAGAGAATGAGCATGGGATATGTAAACCAGTGAAACAACAGAGAATTTAATGCATCGTTAGCAGTCCAAACCTCTGTAGACTCATTAACCTCTTAAAACCTGGAATAAAATTCCTCAGCGCTTTTCACGTTGATGAAAAACAAATTAGCAGCGACAAAGCTAATTGAAAAATTACGGCAAATACAGTCGATGCAGTCAGTTATTTATCTTGAGACACACAAACAAGAATCTCAAGTGTGAACAGAATTCAGCAGAATACACAACAACATAAACAAGGATACAATGGTAATTGCTGCCTTTTACCAAAACACAGCAATATAAAAACTCCACCTCGTGCCAGTCTTCGAGTTTGTTGTCAGAAAGATCTAGCTCCGACACGTGAGCGCAGAAGGCGGCAATTTCTTTTTCGTCTCCTGCACAGGTTATTCCACAGCTGTTCAACACTAGCACACTTGGGAGGTTGAGGCGATCTGAATCACAGGGGACACATAATACATTCTGCATTAGCCTAATTTTTGTTTTTTTTTTTTTCTTTTTGAGACAGAGTCTTGCTCTGTTGCCCAGACTAGAGTGCCCTGGCGTCAGCCTAGCTCACAGCAACCTCAAACTCCTGGGCTCAAGCAATCCTCCTGCCTCAGCTTCCCGAGTAGCTGCGACTACAGGCATGATCCACCATGCCCAGCTAATTTTTTCTATATATATATTTAGTTGTCCAGATCATTTCTTTCTATTTTCAGTAGAGACAGGGTCTCGCTCTTGTTCAGGCTGGTCTCGAAC
>NW_012147412.1:1499838-1500168 GCF_000956105.1 Propithecus coquereli | reverse complement strand
GGGTTTTGAATTAGAACATTAAGATTGCAAAATGGATTGGTGACATAAATTTACTCAAAATCTGTTGGGGCAGTTTGAGGAGGAACAGTAGGTGGGAAAGTAAGGCTGAAAACCAGATTGAAAAATAAGGAAACACAGGATGGAAAAGATCTTTAACTAGAGCCTTTTAAAAGGTTTTTGGGGGGTGGGAGGATAATGTATGACATTCTGGAAATAACAGGGGTCAAATTGCATCAGACTACCTCTACAGTTGGCAGAGTTCTAATGCATTAGTAAAACTGGTGTGAACTGGTGCTGAAAGCCAGGCAGCCAGGAATCTTGGGTGATGTT
>NW_012147412.1:1496387-1499788 GCF_000956105.1 Propithecus coquereli | reverse complement strand
ATAATACATGGTAACTGCCCCCCAGAAACTTACATTATGGTGATATCTTATGATTTAGAGAAGCTGGATGTGCAGACAAATGACAGCAATAACAGTTCAGCATACAATATTTGCTATACAGATGAGAAGTATTACAAGATTTAGAAAAGGAGGTGATCACTTCTGACCAAGGATAACAAGAAAATTTTTGCTGGTGTATAGGGTTCATGTGGTTAAGTGACTGGGAAAAGAAGTTATAGATTCAACACCAGGCTAAACAGTTCGGATGAATCCTTTAATATCTACCCCTGAAAATCCACTCTCTTCTTCTTCCATAGTAAAGGAAACTTTAACTGTATACATTGCTACTTACATTTAAGAATGAGTACATGACTAAGTTCTAGCTGATGGGATAGAAATAAAGTATTCTGTGGCAGCTTCCAGGAATCATCCTTTAAAAATAGAGTATGCCATTTGCCCTCCTTCTTTGACTCTTCCTCCATTCTGTTCCTTAGAAAACTGATGCCACTGGACAATAAGCCCAAGGAATATACCCTAAGGAAAGTGGAGCAAAGAGCTGATAGGAACCTGAGTCCCTGAGGACTTATGGAACTGAGCTGCCATACTAACATGTATCTCTGAAATTTTTGGTGACAGATAAAATAATCTATTTTATTTAAGCCACTATTCTTTTCAACTTTTCAGTTATTTACAACTGGACCTAGTCCTAACCAATACAGAATGTCATTTCTTTTGGTTCTGAGTTTGGGTAGAGTCTTTTCTGTTTAACCTCAGCTAAGGGTCCAAACATTCAGTGACTCCAGCATCTTCTCAGTACTCATGCATATGTTAAAACAGGTAATATTAAGTAACATGCTAACTTCTGACAGCCTGATAACCCATTGTCTTAAGGGGTTAGCCTATGCTCTGTATTAAATATTAATCAAAATGTAGGCAACTATAATTGACTTTTGTATTTAAACTATAAGGTATCAGGCTATCTTATTTTATGAAATCAATCAGAAAAAGGAAGGAAGGAGGATACCAAGTACTCAAAGAAGGGATATCATGCGAAAAGGTATAGCAATGAGAATGTACAATGGTATACATGAGAAAGCACAAGAGATCTGGTGTTGCCAAAGCACCATGCTCATGGAAGACATCATCAGGAGTTATCTAATTAGGAACCTCAGAGGAGATCTTGTATGCCACATTAAGAGGCTGAACTTTATCCTATAGGAAACAATAAGATAAAAGGTTTTAGGGAAGGGAACTCAACAACAAATTTTTTGGGAGAACTTGCCCTGGCAATTTTATAACTGATGAATATGAAGGAAACAAGATTGCAGGCCGGGAAAAGAGTTAGGAAGATATTGCAAAAGTACAGGAGAGAGACGATGAGGACCAGAAGTGATACCGTGGTAGAAGAAATAGAAAGCAGTGGCGAATCCAAGATCACTCTAGGAAGCAAGCTTTTCAGAAATTACAGGGGCTGAGGGAGAAGCTGGAGTCAAGGCTGACTCCTAGGTTCCTAGTACAGGTCATCAGGTGACTGGAGATACCATTAACTAACAAGCGAACAGGGCCAGCTTTAAGGAAGAAAATGATGAATTCCACTTTATACATGTTCAATTTGATGCATGTATGGAATACCCAGGGAAACAGTCTGAAGTTGGGTGAGAAATGTGAGCTAAATATGAAGATTTGTACATCATCAGGATATAAGAAATGTTACAAATAAGAGCAGTAGGACAATAGAACTCTGGGTCACTGATATTTAAGGGACAGGCAGAGGAAGCAGAGTCATGAAGAAAAAGAAAAGAAGCAACCAGAAAGTAGAGTATCTAGCCAACATTTTGAGAAGTTTTGATGAGAATGGAGAGGGAAGATGGAATGGTAAGCTAGGCAGGAACAGATGAGAGTAGGGAATTGTGGGAAATTGTCAAGTCTTTTTCTCTTAAAATAGTAGAGACCTGAACATGGTTATAGATTACAAGGAAGAAACCAGTAGAGACAGAGAGGTTGAAAATGACTACTGGTACTTTTCCTAGAAGAAGCCAGCAGGAATGAGCATTTAAAAGCTTCTCAGAGGGCTGTTTGATACTAGCCAGATAATGCTTCAAATTGTTTACCATTAGTGATGACATATTTATTTCACTACAGTTGCACTGGTTTACTTTTGCTTAAACGGTTCAATTATAGCAAATGTTAGGTATTTTTCTCATGGGATTATCCTATCTTCGCCATTAAATTATAAAGAGGAGTGGAACTGTGTAATTCCATTTCTTTCAGTATCAATTAATAGCATCAGACACAGTATAATATACATGGTAAGGGCTCGATAAATGTCGCTGAGTATTAAAATCACTAGCCTTCAGGGTGCTGAGTAGAAAGGACAGAGAATTCAGGATGGAGGGTAGGTTTAAGTCCCACCCAGTTCTGGCTACGTAATAGTTTTGTGCTGTCAGGCAAGTTAGTGTATTTCTGGGAGACTCAAATGTCTACCTTTATAAAATAACATATTAACATCTATACTACTTGGATTATAGGGTTGCTGTAGAGCCCTAAAATACACAAATGCACTATTTGGATCACAGGGCTGTTGTAAAGCTCTAAAATATACAAATGTTATTAATTATAAGAGGAGGTTGTGGTAAGGTAGAAAGCACATGGACAGGAAATTTAGGCTCTCTCACTCACTAGCTGGGTAAAACATAAGCTAGTTATCTAATCTCTCTCTACTTTAATTTTCTTACCTATGGATAGTCTAATCCTTCCTCTCAGGTCTGTATTAAGAATTTGAAAAAAGCATCAATATAAAAGTGGTTGTTAAACTTGGCCCATTTCCTAGCTTACTGCTAGGACCATGTCCACCCGACTTTGTGAAATCAGTTCACCAACGCCCATACAGCACATGCTCACTGAGCATGTCTACCCACGGAACAAAAGTTTTATCTGTACAATTTACCGTAGGTTAGACTATGAAATATATTTCATCCTGCATATATCACAAGTCACCTTGAAAATACAGGGTGCCCTCTGTTTAAGATTCTCATTTGTAAGCTTAAGGAAAGAGCCTGTTTTAAGTATAAGTAGTTTGTTCTTTCTATCCACACACAGTGATAATTGCATAGCTGCTGCCCTCTATTCCAACACTGACGGTGTCAAAATTGAACTGTATTGTGTTCATCTAGGGCTACAGGAACTTCAGGTTGAAAGGTTCTCTTTCAATGTAAAGTTCTCACCACCAACAGCAGACAACATAGAGCAGGTGCTATGCCACTGACGACAGGCACCGTAGCTCTTATCAAAGACCTGTCTCAAGCAGAATGCCAACAGGATTTTTAGAAATGTTTAACAGAAAAGTCAAAGAAGTTGCATTGCTATCTCCTGTACAATCAGCAGTTCAAAAGAATAAAAAG
>NW_012147412.1:1490047-1492246 GCF_000956105.1 Propithecus coquereli | reverse complement strand
CACAAAATTAAATTACTTTTAGACATATAATTTTATAACCTGCCTTTTTGCTAAAGAGCTCATGAAAAACTTTCCATGTCAATAAATACATATGTACATAATCATTTTTAAGGTTTATAAAGTATTCCATAAATAAACTTGTACAGCCGAAGTCATGAATGACAGCTATCTCTCCCATATAAATACTTCAGGGACATTGTCCAAGACAGTGTAATTAGGCTGCATCTAATTTCATTTATCCTCAAGTTTTTATACCTGTGTATGAGTCTATCTCAGTTCCCCTGAGCATTATGTAATATATTTAAATGGATTCCTTCTTTGCATAAAAAGTAAAGAAAATAAACTAATTCTAATAAACTTTTAGAACTATGCTGTAGAATTACAGTTAGCCAATTCACTGACTTAACTCGTATCATTCCAAGTGCAAAACCTGAGTGTAGCTGATAAATCCCTTATCATAACACACCATGCCACCATGATTTCACACCCTACTAAGAACCACCCTATGTCACAAAGGCTCTTTTCTCAACTCTGTACTACACTACATTCAAGTGTAATAATGTGGCACAGCAACTTTTCTTGGTAGGAGATTTAAAGAAATATCCAACACTTAGAGACAAAATGTGAATTTAGACTCCCGATCATTCCTTGAATTATGCTATTAGTTGGGCACTGCTACCCTCTTCTAATACTACACATCTCTTTAAAAGCACCACAAACATTAAAATACCTATCTAAAATTCTTTATTTCATTGTATTAGTGACAAAGATATCTAAAACCATGACTCTATGTTATCAGTGGGAAGTACAACCTCAGAGCTGTCTATATTTTCTACTAAATGCTATAGTGCCTACAAGGCATTTTAGATGTCAAAGAGACAAAAGTTTTCTCATCTATAACTGTGCATTAGCAAATATGACTGACTCTGTAGTCCACCGTATGTAAACACAGCACTTGGAATTTCTAATCCAAATGCATTAGCCTAAAAATTTTATGATTTTGATGGGAAATTTGAGAGGAAAAAAAATTTAAGAAAATACTGCTATTTAGGCTGAAGTACCTGTTGGTGTGAAAATATTTCTAAACACTTCTTTCTTGATTTTCATAGTCTCTCATTGTCCAAAAATATTGGTTTAAGCCAACTAACTGCCTATATCCCTATTAAATTAGGTATTCTGAAATACAGAACAAAATACTTTGCATACACGTTCAGCAAACACAATAACAAAAAGGCTTAACATTCACTATACACGTCAACCACTTCCAAGGAGAGTTCCTCCCTCCCCCTCCCCATATAACCCCCCAACTTCTTCATAAACAAATTTGCATCTACCCCTACCTTTTGATTAATATTTGGCCCAGATTCAATTTGGGAAAATTCCAAGGCTCTAAAGTTGCACTTACTCAAAGCAGGATTAGATACATCCACTCTTGACCCGATGTTCCCAAACCAAGTGTCCCCACACTGAGATTACCAATCATTTTAAAGCCTAGTAATTTTCCACAACCACTCTCTGAAACACACAGACTAACTTATCTCTATTTACAGGATACAAAACTGAGACTTGCTCAGGTTTCTGTGGCCCTACCAGCATGCTAAGTCATGCTTTCTGTAGCCCTAATCTGTTGAGCCACTCCATCTTTACCAAAAAAGGAATATTTCATGTCAACAGTATATTACAGCACACACAAATCATGGAAACATAAATTATTAAAATGTATGAAAACCATTACAGCCAAAATACTTCTTATAACCACATCAAAGTAACTGAACAAAAAAACTAAGCAACAGTACTGACTGGTCTAGTCACCAAAGGGGAAAAAATTATCCTCAACTTCTCCATACTTCCAAGAAGCAATGAATATTTTTTCTTGAATAAATTAATTTTCACCAGAAGGAAACTGTATATGCACGTTTTCTTTCCGACGTGAACAAATAAGTGTAAGGTCATTACTTAGCTGTTTGCAGAACAGATTACTCCTTTATCTCTGCTCTTGAGCAGCTACAGAAGCTATCATGTTAAGGAAAAGCCTCATTAGGAATAGACTACTAGTTCATCACTCTGCAGCCTTCCAAATGAATTTACAAACCACTCTGGGTAATAACCAGGGATTGCCAAAATGTTAAAACATCAGCCATGCAGAAAGGTTATCAAAGTCATTAAAAATGATTTTCCACATTTAGTGCTATGGCAATA
>NW_012147412.1:1488178-1489997 GCF_000956105.1 Propithecus coquereli | reverse complement strand
AACTAAGAGGAGGGATTGAGATGAAGGTGGCTAAACTGACAGGGCCAGAGCAGTGTTCTGCTCTTCTTTACCATGGTTCTAACAAGGGTAAAGCAAAAGCTCCACCATGCGTGGTACAGAAGGGCTAGAAGAATACCCTCAGGCCTGCATAGCTTCCCTTCTTTTGCTATCCAAGTTAAATGTGTTAATAAAAGTCACCCAAATCTTTCATCCAAATTACCCAAATTTTATCCAAATCATTCTGACTCTGGAGCCACAATCACACCAGGAGGTGGTGATGCCTTGCGATCCTTGGGAGCTTCAGGCCTCCCTGTCACCTCTGACTATAGAGACTAACAAAGAAAAGAGGTATTTTCCTGCAGCAGAAAGTCATTCCTGCAGGTTTCAAGTTACTGAAATAACAGATAGTAGGGAACTGATTTATGCTTTTGAAAAAGGAATCATAATAATTAAAAATGTGCATTAATTTAGGATGGGGCTAAATCTTCAAGAAGTTTTCATGAAAATGGAAAAAAGAAAAATACTCTTCAGTCATTTAAAATTACTTTCAGTCATTTGACATGGACCCATTTATATACAACTAACCGATCTTATCTATTCATCAGAGAGGGACAGAAAAAACTACACTCTAAAAGCTACCTGTCAATATTTTGCTACCAAATATTTGAAAACAAAATTTAGGTTAAACATTCTGGCCAAAGGCTCCACAATTTCACCCTTAGGGTCCTTTGGTCAGATGACATTTCATTCCAGTGATTTGTTCTCCACATTGCTACCTGTTTCCTTCAAAAGAAAATCTGAGAATGAGAATTTCCTTACCAATTATTTAGTAAAAAAGAGTCAACAAATATTTTTAGTTTTCTCTGCTATCTTTTTTTGCACCTTACGAAATGATCCCAATTAGGCTTATACGCCCATTCGTTTATTTATAAAATGTGTGCCCTCATACAGCTTAGTTTCATTTAGTTCAGTTCAACAAACATGTATCAGAAGCTAAATCTGTACCAAATACTATGCTCAACACTAGAGAAAGTCAGAATGAATAAAATCCAAACTCCACCCTCAGGGCATCTACAATCTAAAAGAAAATACATCAGATACCACATACCTAAAATAAGCCATACAGAAATAGTGACTTAAAACAGGAAGAAGTGATTAACTTTTGTAAGCATGATCAAGGAAGTATTAGTAGATGAATCCTGAGCCATTATGAAGATTAGGGTACAAGGTGGGGGAGTATATGAACAGGAGACCAGAAACAAGGGTTATCAGCAGTACTGCTAAAACATAAAATACAGCTGGTGGGGGATGGGGGAGGCAGGACATTTGACTGCAGAGGTGACAGGGGTCAGGTCATGATTACCTTGCACAGGCTAGACTTTATCCTGCAGAGATAAAGGAAAAATTTTGATAGATAACTGTGAATAGAGAGTAAGGATGAGGGTTACTGATCTTTATGCAGAATACAGAGAGGTCGAAAATGAGAATTTTAAAAATCCCTAAAGGAATGGATAATTAGGAGTTTGTTCACCTTCGGGTAAGCACTTTCAGTATAGTCAAGGGGGTAGAAACCATAGTATTTAGGGAGTTAAGTAAATGTAAATAAATAAGCAAGACAATGAGTATCTATCACGCCTTTGAGAGGCTTAGACTATAAAAGTGAAGCAATGAGACAGATGATGAAAAAAACCAAGGTTAAGAGAGAGTTTTTTAAAAAAGGACATCCTGAGTTTGGGGTATGGGGAGGTCAGCAATAACAAAACAAAGCCTGTGGAGGAACATCTCCTGGATATTTTCAAAGAACCTCTTAGGATTACTA
>NW_012147412.1:1484860-1485243 GCF_000956105.1 Propithecus coquereli | reverse complement strand
TAACCAGGGATTGCCAAAATGTTAAAACATCAGCCATGCAGAAAGGTTATCAAAGTCATTAAAAATGATTTTCCACATTTAGTGCTATGGCAATACTGCCCAATGGTAATAAGCGCTGGTTCTGGAACTAGCCTGGCTGGATGTAAATTCTGACTGACTCCACTCCTCTGTGTGACTGTGGGCAAGTTGCTTAAGTTTTCCAAGTCTCTCCACTTCCTCTTCCACAGGAAGGGGTAACAGTCCTTAACTCCTAGCTTATAGGGTTGCTGAAGAATGAATGAATGGAGATAATGCAGATAAAAAGTGTTTAGCACAGTGCCTGGCACACAGAAAGCACTGAAAGCACTGAATAAATATTAGCTTACTATTACTTCTACTGCTAC
>NW_012147412.1:1478980-1480970 GCF_000956105.1 Propithecus coquereli | reverse complement strand
TTTGAGCCATCATCAACCTCTCACCAGGACCGCTGTGTAAGCCTCCACCCGGGTCTCTCTTGACTCTTGTACAATGCATTCTCCACTAAGCAGCCAAGTGATCTTTCAAAAATTTGAGTTGAATTCACGTCCTTTAATCTCTCCAATGGCTTCCTTTCACACTTAAAATCCAATCTGTTCATCACAGCCTTCAAGGCTTCACTTAATCTGATCTCTGCTTACCTCTCTAACCCCATTTCCTTCCACTCTTCCTAGCCCACTAGGCTTCAGCCTTCCTGGCTTTCCACCAATTTGCCAAGCTAATTTCCCCTCATGGCCTTTGCATTCGCAAGATTACCCTTTTCCTGGCTCTTGGTAGAATTGCTTCATCTCAGCATTTAACTCTCAAATTTAAACACAAATGTCACCTTCTCAAAGAGGACACTTCTGATCACCTCTGGAAATAGCACCACTGCCACCATCAATCATACATTATCACTTTCACCCTCTTTCATTGTTTACAGCACTTATCACAACCATTAGTTTAGTGTCTGTTCTCCACTGGAACACAAGTGTCACAAAAGCAGGGACGTGTCAGTCTAGTTCAGTGTTATACAGAGCAGTGCCTGGTACATGGCGACAAATATTTGTTGGCTGAATGGAAAAGTGAATTTTACTTTGTATAGATATGAAGTAATACCTTCTGACAGTGAAATGAAAATCAAGTACACCAATGAGTATGGCAGAATAAGAAGAATTAAAAATTTTTTAAATCACTGGAAAAGCATTATCCCAAGGACAGTTTTAGTTTAAATAATGCTTTTCGCAACAGAACTTGTGACACGTCACATTCCTAAGGATGAATAATGAATTAATAATGAAAGTTTCACATAGCCTTAAGATCCTGAGTGCAGGAAATGTGTCACCTGTTCAAATCCCCTGTTCTTAGAACAGCACTGTGATTAAAAGCATTGGCTTCGCTTAACTCTGAGTTTAATTATGATTCTGCTGTGCGACTTGAGGAAGTTACTTACCTCTCTATGCCTGCTTCCTCACTCATAAAACGAAGCTATCAATAGCTATTTTGTAGCGTTATTGTGAATATTAAATGACATTTTTAAAGCATCTAGTTAAGTGCCTGGCATGTACTAAGTGGTCAATAAACTCTGGTTATTGTTGTGAAAGCTGAGAGTAGGGAAGTCAGATAAATGGGTGAGCTGATATGAGTCAAATAACAAACATCCTTCCCTCAGCACAGGTGGACTAATTACATACAACGAACTGGGAACATATGTCCCAGCACCAAATCCTTTTCCCTCTGAGAAGACAAATGTACACAAAGGTGATATATAAGTATGGGCAAAACACTTCAAAAACACTGAGGGAGTGACCATCTTCACTAAGGAGGTCAGTCATGCAGAAAACCAAGTCTTAGAAAGAGTAGCAGGAATTCACCGGATGAAAAAGAAAGGGAAAGCATGTGAGCAGGCACCAATGCATTAAAGAGAGGTACGATGAAGTGAGAAACACAGAATAGATGCTGTGGAGTATGTGTGGGAGGAAGGCTGGAAGATAAAGAAGGACTGGTAGGGCCAGACGGTAGGGGGCTAAGGTCCTCCATTTAAAGTTTGCACTTTTAAATAGTGAATAGCAGGGAAATGAGGGGGAAAAATGTAATGTGCTAATCTGATACCACATCTTCTAAAGAAAACAGATACCTTTATGACTTTAAACACCAGATAGGTCCACGACTTGTTAGCTTGAAATGGAAAATATTTTAAGCATGGATTCTTAAAACCATATAAGCAATGTGGTTATTAACAATGACTGACCTGAGAGACAGAGAGTAGAATGATGGTCACCAGAGGCTAGGAACGGTGGGGGTGGGGTTGGGGATGGTTAATGGGTACAAAAATATAGTTAGTAGTTAGATAGAATGAACAGCATTTGATAGCACAACGAAGTGACTATTATCAACAATAAGTTAGGGTATACTTTAAAATAACTAAAA
>NW_012147412.1:1470578-1475525 GCF_000956105.1 Propithecus coquereli | reverse complement strand
AGAATGTCTTCCTAGTAGAAGACCTAAAGCTCTGCACTCCCCTTTCTCCACAGAGAAGCTTCATACAGATCCTTACTCCCCCGCCAAGATCCCAGCACAGGCTACCCTCCAGCCAGCCCCCCATCTTATTCCAACCCCCTCATTCTCAGAGTTTCCTAACTTGGAACAAATCTATTCTCCCAAAACCCCTTATTAAACGACTACATCCTTTTATCAGACTGTGGAGGGAACAGGCCTGGTGTGCCTCCTTTTCCCCACCAAACCTCCCTGAGGACGTCCTCTTTTTTGGGATTCAGTAGTTCAGAGACAAGTTTCCTATTTCCCCCGCAGCCCAGACACGTCTCTGTCTCCTACCAGCTAGGGAGCATCTTCCCATCCCCCAAGCGGGGGCACAGTGAGAAGCCTGGATTCTCCCAGGCCCTGGGACAGGCTCCCGCACACACTCTCCTCCAACTCCGGACCAGCCTCCCTCCCCCAACCCAGGGCCCTGCCAGCTCCGCCCCAGCTCAGGCCAGGCCCCATCCTCCCTCCAGACCCAGAGCAGGTCTCCCATCCCCACAGCTGCTCCCGGCAGACCCCGTCTACCTCTGAGTCCTTCCCCGAGTTTCCTATCTCTGCGCCCCACAGGAGCGGCCTCCGCGCCTCGGCCCCCGAGGGGAGCGCCTGGGGCCTCGAGAACCCGGCAGAGCCGGCGGCCCGGCTCCACTCACCCCTCAGCCCGGGAGGCGGGGGAGCTGCTGCGGCGGCTCCTCCGGCTGCGCCTCTCCTCCCCCCTCCCGGCCGCCACTCAGCCTCGGGCCTGGTCCCGGCCGGCCCCGGCCCGGCTCCGCTTCACCTCGTCCCGCACCCCGGCCGCGGGAGCCCGGTGTCCTGCATTGACCCGGAAGCAGCTTTCCCGACCCAACAACAACACGTGACCCTGCCGCACGTGTCACGTCCGCTGCGTGAATAGGAGGGGGCGCTGGAGGAGCAGGTCCTCTCCAACCCAGCTGGGGTTGCCATGGCGACGGGGAAGGCTGCACTGGTCTGGCCTTCATGAGAAACACACCTCATGTCCTGCTCTTGCTCTTGCCCATCTATCGAGGGGACACCAGGTGCAGAACATGAGTACGAATTGTCATATCAGAGTGACACAGGGGCAGATCAGAGCAGACTCCGGACAGGGGAGAGGCTACTGCCTTACAAAAAGGAGCACTGGGTGAACTTTTCCGAGACACTTGGAATCTTGGCCTGGCTCTGTTGCTAATTTGCTTTGTGACCCTGACCAAGTCACTTCCTGTCTCTGGCTTCAGTGTCCTCCTCCATAAAATAAGGAAACTATACTAGGTGAGCCCTCAGCTGTAATCTAATAAGATCCCATAGTGCTTGTGCATCAGGGTGTTGTGGCACTTTGACCTTTCTTCTGTGCCCCCTTCACAAGTGACATCCTGAGCTTCCAGCACCAACGTAGCTTTCATTTATTGAGCACCTTCTAGGTACAGGCACTGTACATATTCTATTTTTAATTTTTAAAACTTCAAAATGTGGCATTTTATAGAATTGAAAACTGAAGTTCAGAGAGATTAAGTGATCTGCCCAAGACCACCCAGTTGGTAAAAGTGACCAGGCCGAGATGTGAATGCACCAGAGTTCATGCACTTCAGATGATGCCATGCTATTGCTCCAGCTCCGTGCACAGTAGAACATCTGATTGTTGGGCTGTGATTGCTTATGTGCTTCTTTGTGCATTTCTTTTGCAGGAACATACATGGAATAGGAAGAGGGCCGGCTGATCCTGAAGAGAATTCAGCCTTGTACGGATATGTCAGCTGAAGTGCTAGTTGTTGAAGAGGTCTTTGTGCATAGTATGTGCTTTTGTGTGGTGTGTGTCAGGGAGGAAGTGGGGTATGTGATTTTCACACATGTATGTATTGATTCCTAGAGAGGAGAAAACAAAATTCTTTAGGGGAGACCCAATGGCAGCTTATCATCATCAGTTCCTGGGGACTTACTTTTGTCATTTGGTTTGGTTTTGTCTTACCCCATAGGTAGGGCTTAGAGGGGTTAGAGAAAAAAAAAAAAAAAACAGAAGGAGCTGCTTAAAGAAAATACTCTGAAGGAAAAGGGGAGGATGAGCCAGCATTTCATCCTAGGTTTCTCAGGTGGGGGCATTCCTCCCCCTTCCACAGAGAACAGAATGCATTTCTGGCACCTTAAGAAGTAATGGCTTTTGGAGCGTTGGGGGTCATTGGCGGGACCACAAAGTAGCTTCAGGGGTGAAGACCATGGAAAGAGCAGAGTGAAATATACAGAGAGGAGAAAGAGCAAGGTGGATGCTCCATGGATACTCGGTTGACAGACTTACTTGTGAGCTCAAGTATATCCCAGGATACTTAGGAGGCTTGATGCCCTGTGAGCAACTAGGAAAAAAGCTAGAAATGTGAGTTACTACTATTAACAAATACTACGTGTGATGTACATAAATATATATATATATATGAGTATTGTATTTGGCTGGGTGTGGTCAGCTATATACTTCTTTGTTTCTATGAGATATCCTTGAATCACTTTTCTGTTTCTTTTGTTCCTATCTCTCCCCTTATAAAGCACACTCCTAAAGACAAGATCAATGTCTCTACCCATCTCCCATCTATCTCCCCAAGACAGCCAGGATTATCTTTCTAAAACTTCTATCTGATTGTGTTATTGCCTGGAGCTTAAAACCCTTCCAAGATTCCCTGTGGCTCTCAGGATAAAGTCTACAATTATTAAGGTGCTTCTCAAGGTTTTTCCAGATCTGACTTTTCCAGCCTCATCTCTTACCACTGTCTCCCTTCTTCTATATCTGCTCTTTTCACTCTGCTAGCCACTAGCCACATGTGGCTATTTAAATTTAAGTTAATTAAACTTAAGTTAAATTAAAGCTTCACCTCCTCAGTCACATGCCACTAGCCACATTTCAAGTGCTCAATCACCATATGTAGCTAGTGGCTATCATATTGGACAGTGCAGATGAAGTATATTTTCATCATTACAGAAAGTTCTATTAGACTGTGCTTTTCTATACGCTCAATTATTCTGTGGGAATTCCCTCTGCTAAGCCATTTGCTTGAAACATTCTTCTTCTACTTCCTTGCCACTGAAAAGTATAGATATATACTTTTCAAGCTATGTCCTTGTCTCTTTGACAAGCATGTAAGGACGGAGGCAGGACTATTGTGTTCATCAGCGATTCCCTATTATTTCTAAAGGGCTGTCATATAGGAAAAAGAGAGTGGACATTGAACTAAGGTGTCAGAAAGTAACAGAAAGGCAAATTTCTGGTCATTTTGTTAGAAATTATTGATAATTCAATCACTTTGACCTACAAATGGCAATTTCATATGGTGAGACCTAATAATAAGGAAGAACTTTGGAAGAACTGGAGCTGCTTTAATCAGTTCTAGTTAATTCCCCGTCATTGGAATAGATTAAGCAAAGGCAGAACCTATTAGAACAATGTCTCGCAATAAGAAGTACATCTTACATCATGATCTAGTACTTACATATGATTGAAAAGTTTCACAAAGTAGTCCTTACTCTCTGTGATTACATGTGATACATTCTGATCGTTTCTATTATATTCCATTCTCTTTCATTTAAAAAATGCTGACTCCGAATTGATTTATGGGTCATAAATTGCAGTTTGTAAAAGACTTTCTGGGCACATTTCTTAGGCTTCGATCAGTGTCCCCATATTATAAGTTTCTAGAGAGCAAGGATGATTCTAAGATGGAATTTTACAGGAAGGGGAGGGCAGCCACGTGCAATTGACTGCTCCAATTGTTTAGATGTTTATAACATGTAGCATATTTGACCCGTGTTTTCTGAAGTTCCATAATCTGAATCTTTGATATCTTAATGTTGTTCTGAGTTTTTACTATGCCAAACACTGCTTGAAGTATTTTTCATTTTACTGTGTTTTCTTCAATCCTCACAATGGTCTTATGAAGGCCGTTTGGTACTATAAGATTTACCAAGTAAGTCTCAGGTTAAGTCATACACCCAGCAACATACAGCTAGTAAATGGCAGAGGCCAAATTCATATTTAGGTCAGTCTGACACTGGAAGCTGAGTTCGTAATAACTCTGCAATCATGAGGCATATTTCTATCATGAAGTTTCAGTCAGATATTTGCATGTCCTTTTAATTCAACAAATGCTTATTTTACAGCGGTTGTGTGCCTTGTACTTAGCTAAGTGGTTTGGGGAAAATGATAAATATGGTGTGGTCACTACAATGTAGTTGTAAAGGTAATGCATATACCTAAATAACAGTGAAACAGGGCAATTAAAGAGATACTGTTTTTAAAAGGGGATAAAGGAGTCATCTTTGTAGCTGAAGGCTCTTCCCAAGTAGGCAAAAGGATAAGGACAGAATTATATGAGAATCCAATGTGGACAGCAATAGAACACAGATGGGAACACAGGGGAAGAGGAATGCAGCTGCTTCCCTTGAAAGAATAATGATTGGTTTGGAAATTAAGAGTCTTTAATACCAGTCCCGGTTTTTCCATTAACCAGCTGTGTCTCTTGAACTCTTTCTGCCTTAGACCATTATCCACCAAATAACATGGATTGAACAAACTGCCATGGTGAATCACCCAAAATTATGTGTAACATACTGCATGTATTAAACTGTGTATATTATACGTATATACATTTTCAAGAGGAAGTGCTATAGATTTCATCAGATTCACAAAGAAATCCTAACTCAAAAAAAAAAATTAGGAAATACGATCCTTTTAAATTCTGCAATTCTCAGATTCTATACTTTATTTTTGTCAACATTATTGACATATTTGTCAGGAAATGAACTGTCATGTCAAGCTTAGTGACCTAGCAAAGGGCAGAGATTTTTAAAATTTTAATCTGGAGAATCATTCCTAGAATTTTTTAGAAAGTATCAGTATTTCTTACTAGGCAGAAT
>NW_012147412.1:1466350-1468393 GCF_000956105.1 Propithecus coquereli | reverse complement strand
TTTGTTGAGAATTTTTGCTTCTATATTCATGAGAGATATTGCTCTATAGTTTTCTTGTAATGTTCTTGTTTTGGCATTAGGGCAATGCTGGCTTCATAGAATGAGTTAGGAAGTATTCCTTCTGCTTGCATTCTTTGGAAAGATTATAGAAAATTGGTGCGACTTCTTCCTTAAGTATCGGTAAAATTCATCAATGAACCATTTGGGCTAGGTCCTTTCTGTTTTGGAAGGTTATTAATTGTTAAGTCAATTTTTAAATAGATATAGGCCTATTCAGATTGCCTGTTTCTTCTTGTATGAGTTTTGGTCAATTGTGTTTCAAGGAATTGGTCCATTTCATCTAGGTTGTCAAGCTTGTAGGCATAGAGTTGTTCATAATATTCCTCTATTATCCTTTTCATATCTGTGGGATTTGTAGTGATATTCCCTCTTTCATTTCTGATATTAGTAATTCGTGTCTTCTCTCTTTTTATCTTAGTTAGCCCAGCTAGAGGCTCATTGATTTTATTGATCTTTGCAAAGAATCAGCTTTTGGTTTCACTGATTTTTCTCTACTAATTTCCTGTTTTGGGTTTCATTGATTTCTGCTCTGATTTTTACTTATTTATTTATTTTCTTAGTTTGGATTTAATTTGCTCAGTTTTTTAGGTTCCTTAGGTAAAAGCTTAGATTATTGATCTTTGATATCTCTTCTTTTTTAATATTACATATGCATTCAAGTTTTTAAGTTTTCCTCTGGGCATTACTTTGCTGCATCCCACAAATTTTGATGTTATATTTTCGTTTTTGTTTAGTTCAAAATATTTTCTAATTTCACTTGTGATTTCTTCTTTGACCCATGGGTTACTTAGAAGTGTAGTGAATGCCTATAAATTTATGTTGCCTTGGCTTCCATATGTATGTAAGTTTAACTTACTCATGCCAGATACCAGAAGCAGGACTTAGTTACCTTTGACACAGTTTCCAGTTCTCAACCCTCCTTCCAATTCTTCAAGGTGGTCGATCATTATCTGCCTTATACAACTTGCTCTGGGTGACCACCTCCCAATGGACAGATAAACACAACCTACTTGACTTGCCCACTGACCCTTACACCCAGCATGGACTGCACGGATATGCCACAACGACCACCTCCCAGTCACAGTGTGACCCCATAGAACTTACACCAGCTTGCTGTAAACTCACCAGTTAGAACTCCCTATGGGAAACCTGTTTGGGTAACGTGTTGGACCCTAATAAAGGCTTTGTCACATAGGTTCCTCACTTTCTCTCTTGTCCCCTACCCCCTCCCCGCCACTGGTTGAGGACACATGTCCCAGATTGCTTTCCCCTTCCCATTTTTTGGCCCTGCAGGGTGTGCTCGTCTCTTTTCTCTGTGATCCACAAATAATACACTGCTTCTGTTACTTCATGTGCTTTGTTATGTTGCCTTCTCTGTGTCTCACCTGACTGACACACCTGACTTCTTTCCTGGTCAGGGCTCTGCTAGAGAGTGACTGTCTTGGTAGGGATAAACTGGACACAGGTCAGACAAGAACCACAAGGGTATCTGCCAGTATAAACAAGTTTCCTGTGAGAGGGACATCTGGTTATGGGTTGGACACTTAGGCATTAGGCCATCTGCTGGGATAAAGAAGTATCCTGTGAAAGGCACGTTGTAGACACCCATGACCACCTCCCCTGGAGCCATATCAGGGCAAGGCCAAAGTTTATAGCCACTCTCCAAAGAGACCTCAAGACCAAATTAGAGGAAAATACAACAAGAAGTATATTTCTTGATTTACCAATATGTGGAAATTTTACAATGAATTTCTAATTTAATTAAACTGTGGTCAGAGAACACATTCCATAGGATTTCAATCCCTTGGAAATTATCAAGCCTTGCTTTATGGATCGGTATGTGGGAAATCTGGGATACATTTTTTTGTGAATGCTTAAAAAGAATTTGTATTCTTTGTTGAGTTCAGTGTTCTATATAATCAATTAGATCAATTTTGTTAATGGTGTGGTTCAGCTTCCTATATCTTATTGATATTTTGTTGC
>NW_012147412.1:1463313-1464760 GCF_000956105.1 Propithecus coquereli | reverse complement strand
TATGCCCATCACCCAAATAGTGTTCATAGTAGCTATTTCATTCACTTTTAAAGCTGAATAATATTACATTGTATAAATATACTACATTTTATTTAGATATTCTACGTTTTGTTTACCTATTCCATGTGTTCATGGACATTTGGGTTGTTTCCACCTTTTGACCATTGTGAATAATGCTTCTATGAACATTGGTATGCAAGTACCTGTTTGAGTCCCTACTTTCAATTCTTTTAGATATATGCCTTGTTATGGACTGAATGTCTGTTTCTCCCCAAAATGCCTACGTTGAGCCAACCCCCAGTATAGCTGTATTTGGAGATGGGCCTCTAAGGAAGTGATTAAGTTTTAAATAAGGTCACAAAGGTAGGGCCCTGATTTGATAGGATTAATGTCCTTATACAAAGAGATACCAGAGAGGGCATGTGCTATATCTCCACTCTCCCCCGCCCTCTGCGTGCTCTCAGAGGAAGGGCCATGCGAGGACAAAGTGGCCATCTGCAAGCAAGAAAGAGTCTTGCGCAAAACTCAATCTTGGAGTTTTCAGCCTTCAGAACTGTGAGAAAATGAATTTCTGTTGTTTAAGCCATGCAATCTGTGCTATTTTTCTTATGACAGCCTGAGCTGACCAGTACAAACTTAGAAGTGGAAATTCTGGATCAACCTTATGTTGCACCTCTTGAGGAACTGCCATACTATTTTCCACAGTGGCCATACCATTTTATATTCCTCCTAGCAATACAGCAGGGTTTCAGGTTCTCTATATCCTCACCCAAACTTGTTATTTTGTGTTTGCTTATAATAGCCATCCTAATGGGTGTGAAATGGTATCTCATTGTGGTTTTGATTTGCATTTCCTTAATGACTAGTGATTTGAGCATCTTACATGTGCTTAATGACCATTTGTATATCTTCTTTGGAGAAATGTCTGGTCAAGTCCTTTGCCCATTTTATCATTGGGTTATTTTGTTGTTGTTGTTGTTATTGTTGTTGTAGTTGTTGAATTGTAGGAGTTCTTTGTATATTCTGGATATTAATCCCATATAAGATACATGATTTGAAAGTATAATCTTCCATTTTGTTGGTTGTGTTTCACTCTCTTGATAGTGTCCCTTAATGTACAAAAGTTTTTAATTTGGATGATGTCCAATTTACCTATCTTTTTGTTGTCACTTGTGCTTTCGGTGTCAGATCCAAGAAATCACTGCCAAATCGAATGTCCAATACTTTTATGGATTTACCTCTTATATTCGGGTTTGATTAATTTTGAATTAACTTTTGTATACAGTGGAAGGTAAGGATTCATCTTCATTATTTTACATATAGATAATCCAGTTTTCCCAGCACCATTTGTTGAAATGACTGCCCTCTCCCCAGTGAATGGTCTCAGAATCCTTGTTGAAAATAGATTGGCAATATATGCAAGGTTTATTTCTGATATTCCACTGGT
>NW_012147412.1:1419153-1462633 GCF_000956105.1 Propithecus coquereli | reverse complement strand
AAGTTTTCTTAAAGGAAAACTTTTCAGTCTTTCACTGTTGAGTAGGATGTTAGCCATAGGTTTTTCATATATAGCCTTTATTATGTTGAGGTAATTTTCTTCTATTCCTAGTTTGTTGAGTGTTTTATCATGGAAGGGTGTTGAATTTTTTTAGATCATTTTTCTGAATCAATTGAGATAATCGTGGATTTTTTCCTTTATTTTGTTACTGTGGTATAATTATATTGATTGATTTTCATATGTTGAACCATCCTTGCATTATGGGAAAATATTCCACTTGATCATGGTGTATAATCCTTGTAATATACTCTTGAATTAGGTTTGCTAGTATTATATTTTGTTGAGAATTTTTGCATAAATATTCATAAAGAATATTGGTCTGTGTTTTCTTGCAATATTTTTGCCTGGTTTTGGTATCTGTATATTCTGGTCTCAGAAGACCAGATTGGGTTAAGAAGTATTCCCTTCTCTTCAATTTTTTGGAAGAGTTTTAGAAGAATTGGTATAATTTTTCAAATTTTTAGTAGAATTAACAAATAATTCCATCTGGTCCTCGGCTTTTCTTTGAGAATTTTGCAATTACTAATTCAATCTCCTTTCTAGTTATAAGTCTATTTAGATTTTCTACTTCTTTATTAGTTAGTCTTGGTAGTTTGTATGTTTCTAGGAATTTGTCCATTTCATCTCAGTTATCCAATATGTTAGCATACAACTGTTCCTAGTGCTCTTTTATACAGATGGCGTTGCATCCCAATAAACCCATTGCAGATTGAAAAGATCATAAGTTGAAAACACATTTAATACACTTAATCTACTGAACATCATAGCTTAACCTAGCCTACCTTAAATGTGCTCAGAACACTTATATTATCCTACAGTTGGACAAAATCATCTAACACTAAGCCTATTTTATAATAAAGTGTTGAATATTTCATGTACTTTATTGAATATTGTACTGAAAGTGAAAAAGAGAATGATTGTATGGGTACTCAAAATATAGTTTCTACTGAATGTGTATCACGTTAGCACCATCATAAAGTCAAAAAATCGTAGGTCAAACCATCATAAGTTGGGGACCATCTGTAATCTTTTTTATTTCTGTGAAATCAGTAGAAATGTCCCCACAATCATTTGATTTGAATCCTCTCATTTTTCTTAGTCAATCTAGCTAAAGATTTGTCAATTTTGTTGATGTTTTCAAAGAACCAACTCATGGTCTTACTGATTTTCTTTATTTTTTTTCTATTCTGTATTTTGTTTATCTCTACTCTAGTCTTTATTATTTCCCTCCTTCTGATAGATTTGGTTTTAGTTTGTTCTTTTCAAGTTTGTTCTTTGAGTTGTAAAGTTAGGTTGTTGATTTGAGATCTTTCTTCTTTTTTAATGTAAACATTGACAGCTATAAATTTCCCTCTTAGTACTGCTTTAACTGCATGTCATAATTTTTGATATGTTGTGTTTTCATTTTCATTTACCTCAACATATTTTCTAATTCCCCCTGTTATTTCTTCTTTGACCCATTAAGAGTATGTTGTTTAATCTATACATATTTTTAAATTTTCCATTTTCCTTCTGCTATTGATTTCTAGTTTCATTCCATTATAAGAAGAAAAGATATTGTATATAATGTCAAGTTTTTTAGAACAATAAACACATTTATTACATGAGGTAAGACATGAGGAACATTTATTTGCCTTTTCAGGCCTCGATTTTCCTCAGACAAAACTCTGCCTCCTTGCCCTCCAGTGCTTAGCCATCTGCTTGGTGTACAGGCCTGGTCTTGATGCAATGCATGCAAGAAGCTTGCCCTGCTGGAATTGCTCCTCCAGAAGACTGTTGATCTTGGCATTCTTTTTCCTTTCATCATATTTCTTCTGAATCTTTTTGGATCACTTTTGTTTAAAATCTCTTCTTCCTCAGGAGTCAGCTGGGCCTTCTTGCAGCCCAGGGGCAGTGCACAGTGGGACTTGTACCACTGTTAGTAAGTATGCTGTCGATAAACATGATACAATTCTTCGCCAGGGTCTTGGCGTGGACCAGCTCATTATTGGACACATTGTAGACAACATCAATGATCCTTGTTTTGCAAGTACAGCACTCTGAGCCCCAGGAGAAGTTCCCCACATTCAGCCTCAGGGTATGGTATTTCTTGTTACCTCCTTGCACCCAGACTGTGTGTATGCAGCAGGGGCCAATCTTAGTGTTGGCAGTGGTGTGTCCCAGCTCATACTTCCGCTTCTTGTGGTAGGGCTTTCTCTTGCCCTCGGTCTTGCAGCATTTGTGCCAGTTGTCCCAAGAGATGCCCATCACTTGGCGCTGGCTGGAAAGAGAAAACACAAAGCTATAATGTCAATTTTAAAAAATTTATTAAGACTTGTTTTGTGGCCTAACATACAATATATGCTGGAGAATGTTTTATGTGCACTTGAGAAATATGTATTCTGTATTCATTGGGTGAAATATTCTTCATATGTCTGTTAGGTTCAATTGGTATTGTTTAAGTCCCCCCTTATTGACCTTCTGTTTATCCATTATTGAAAGTGGGGTATTGAGTCCTCCTACTATCATTGTAGAGCTATTTCTCCCTTCAATTCTGTCAGTGTTTACTTCATATATTTGTAGTTCTGATGTTTTGTGTATATATATTTATAATTGTTATATCTTCTTAGTGAATTGACTCTTTTTATCATTATATAATGTCCTTTGTCTCTTGTAACAGTTTTTGACAAAGTCTATTTTGTCTGATATTAGTATAGCCACCCCCATTCTCTTTTGGTTGCTATTTGCTTGGCATATCTTTTCCATCCTTTTATTTTCAACCTGTGTGTGTCTTTTTCTAAAGTTGAGTCTCCTGTAGAGAGCATAATTGAATTCTGGTTTTATTTTTAATTCATTCTGCCAATCTATGTTTTTTTTATTGGGGAGGTTAATCCATTTACACTTCAAGTAATTACTGATAGGGAAGTATCAGTAATTACTTTTGTTATTTGTTTTCTATAAGTCTTATAGTTTTTCTGTTTTTCATTTCCTCCATTACTGGCTTTTGTGTTTAGTTGATTTTTTGTAGTGACACATTTTGGTTTCCTTCTCATGTCCTTTTGTGTATATTCTATGGATATTTTCTTTGTGGTTATGATTGGGATTACATATAACATCCTAAAGTTATAACAATCTATTTTAAATTAATACCAATTTAACTTCAGTTGCATACAAAAACTCTACCCCTTTTCAGCTCTGTCCCCCATTATGTTATTGATGTCACAAATTACATCTTTATAGCCATTAACATAGATTTATGATTTTTATGCATTTGTCTTTTAAATCCTGTAGAAAATAAGAAGTGGAGTTACAAACCAAGATTACAATAATACTGTCTTTTATATATTTCCACATATTTACCTTTATCAGACATCTTTATATCTTTATATGGCTTTGAGTTACTGTCTAGCATTCTTTCATTTCAATCTGAAGAATTTCCTGTAGCATTTCTTTTAGGGCAGGTCTAGTGGTAATGAACTCCCTCAGCTTATGTTTGTCTGGGAATGTCTTATCTTGCCTCTCATTTTTGAAGGACAGTTTTACCAGATACAGAATTCTTGATTGACAGTTTTTTCTTTTGACATTTTGAATATGTTATCCCATTGTCTTCTGGTTTTCAAGGTTTCTGGTAAGAAATCAGCTGATAATCTTATTGAGGATCCCTTGAATATAATGAGTCACTTCTCACTACTTTCAGTATTCTCTTTTTGTCTTTGGCCTTTCAGAGTTTGATTATAATGTGCCTTGGTGTGGATCTATTTGTTTTTATCTTATTTGGAGATCATTGAGATTCTTGGAGTTTTTGGTCGATATCGTTCATCATATTTGGGAAGTTTTTTTCCATTATTTCCTTAAATAATCTTTCTGCCCTTTTCTCTCTTCTCTGTATGGGACTCTCTTGATGCATATGCTGGTCCACTTGATGATGTCCCACAGTCCCTTAGGCCCTGTTCACTTTTCTTCATTCTTTTTTCTTCCTACTTCTCATACTCAAGAATTTCAATTGTCCTAAATTCAAGTTCACTGATTTTCTTCTGCCTGATGTTGAACCCCTATAGTTAATTTTCCAGTTATTGTACTTTTCAGCTCCAGAATTTCTGTTTGGTTCCTTTTTGTAATTTCTATCTCTTTGTTGATACTCTCATTTTGTTCATATGTTGTTTTCTTGATTTACTTTAGGTCTTTGTCCATGTTTTCCCTTAGGTTTTTGAGTATATTTAAGACAATTATTTTAAAGTCTTTTTCTAGTAAGTTCAATTTCTAGGCTTCCTTTGGGATAGTTTCTGTCAACTTATTTTATTCCTTTGAGTGAGCCATGTTTTCCTGTATATTTGTATGCCTTGTGATTCTGTCGTTGTTGTTGTTGTTGTTGAAAATTGAGCATTTGATTGTTATGATGTGATAACTCTGGAAATCATTTTCTTCCCTTTCCCCCAGGATTGCTGCTTTTCTGCTTTTGTTTTTGTTTTATTTTAGTTGTTGAAGGTGGTACTAGTTTGTTTGGAAAGTATTTTTGGAAAGATTATTTCTTGTCATATGTACTCATTTAAGTTTCTGTTCTTTTAACTCATGTTCAACTAATAGTTTGACGATATTTCCTTGAATGCCAGGAGCAAACAAACAAATAATACACACACAGAGAGAGAGAGAGAGAGAGAGAGAGAGAGAAACAACTACCTTTCCCAGTCTTTGCTGATTGGCTCTGTGCTGGGGCAGTCCTTCACAGATCAGCTGTGTTTGCTCTGACCATAGGGATAAACCTCAGATGAAAGCTTATGGTTTTCTCAAGCCTTTTTTGAGAATGCATTTTGTCTAGGTGCATATGTGTGACTTTCCAAATTTCCCCATATATGCAGTTGCTTTATGTTTTGAATGTTCTAATTTTCCAGAGTCTTATCTCCACTTTAGATGCTTTATTGTATATCACCACCCAGAATCTATTGCCTCAGGCATCTGTGTGGGTTTGCATTCCCTTTGTAGCCTTTCCTAGCAGTGCCCACCAATTTTGCTATTTTCTGAGTTGTGCAAGACAGAGATGAGTGAGTCAGTTTTTCAAGTATCTTCAGCTATTTTATAACAGAATACACAATAATTTTAAAAGAAAATAAGTTTGGCTCCCTCTGTTTCAAGGAGGGGGAGCTGGGGACTGCTTTGCTGCTGCTCAAAACCAAAATGTTGCCACCACACCAGGGAGGGGGTGGGACAAGGATATGTAAAAATGCCACAAAACTTTCCTACTATTTTGAAGATAATTTTTTCTTGATTGAGTTTGCTTGGTCACTTTAAACCTTTGGTTGTTTTCAGAATTCCTACGAAGTTTGGTCAGACAGCTTCTGGTTTTTGTTGTTGTTGTTTTGTTTTGTTTTGCTTTATATTTCTGTGGGGAAATAAGACCTCAGAGCTTCCTGGTCTGCCATTTTCCATACCTCACTCTAATTTTATTGCTTTCTATTTCTTCTGTCATCTCCAACCTTCTTGCTAGAACCATTTTCCTTCTGTGTGACAAACACCATCTAGTATTTCTCATAGTGATGGACTACAGGTGATGATTTATCTTATTTTTATTTACCTTGAATAAAGGACTTTATTTAAACTTTACATTCCAAAATGATATTTTGGTTAGTTTAGAATTATAGGTTGGTGGGGTTATTTTAATCAATACTTTGAAAAGATAATTCCATTATCTTTTAGTATCCTTTTGAAAGGCCATTAGTTTTTAAAAATTTTTTATCAACTATATTTTTAAAATTTGCTTTGATCCATTTGTTCTTTCCTTCTTAGACTCTGCTTGTATGTATATAAGACTTTCTATGTCTCCTATGTCTTTTATGCTCACTCAGGAATTTTTCATTTATTTGCTGCTCCATCATCTTGTATAGATATTTTCTTCTAACTTATCCTCCAGTTCATTAATTCTCTCCTCAGCTACCTGTAATTTGCTATACAATCCATCCAGTTCTCAATTTTTGAATTTTATAATTTATATATGATTTTCTACCTAAATTCTCAAACATTGATCTTTTTTGAATATTTTAGTCATAGTTATTTTAAAGTCTGTGTCTCATATCTTATTATTTGGAGCCCTTGTAGGTATAATTCAATTGTACATTGCTTCTCTTGGTTTTCTTTCGTGTTTTCTTATCTCTTGACATGCCTGGTTAATTTTGACTAATCAAATCAGCTATTGTAAGTTAAAAATTATAATAATAATTTGAGGCCTAAGAGGATTTATATTTGCTTTGGGCAGGCAATTAGGAACACAAATAATCTCTAAATACCTTAATCCAATTTCAGACTATTTTAATTTGGATTCAAAATATTTGTGAACTCATTTCCTTCCAGTTCATTCTTCCTTCTAAGAAGTAGCCCCTTAAAAACCTAACCAAAACATGGTGAGTTTTCAGGGCCTTCCTTTTCAGGCCTTGGACAACTTTTTGTCTCCAGTTTTGTCTTCCTCCTCCCATGAGACTGTCAAAAGCACTGCTCAGCTTATAAGCCTTTCAATCATCTCTTCTTGAATCAGCAGATACTACTAGAGGAAAATAGCGTCAGCGCCTCTCTGAGTTTTTTTATTCCCTTGAATCTTGGCTCTTTTCACTGCCTTATTAGTTATCTAATACCTATAAGCAGATTTTAAAAAATATTTGTCCAGTTTTTTAGTTGTCTTCAAAAGATGGCCTAGTTAATATTATCTAGTTCTCCATTGTAGAAAGCGAAGTTGACAAGTCATGTCTACTCTTCCTTCTTTTTTGGTATTTTTACCAATCTCTGACCCCACTCAAGAAATATAGTGAGAATGGACATGGGTAACTTGAGAGAATTTTAGTGAGCATTTTGGGCTTCATAATAACAGTAACTAAACATACATTGTTCTTGGCTTGTCATGTACTTACTTATCTAGCTTCTAAGGTAAATTTTATGTGAACTCAAGGTACTTTTATTTAGTAAGGAAAGATTAATCATTTAAAAGGGGACTCTTTCTAAAAATGATATACTTCCAGATCTGTAGTTTGCTAATAACATTCAGTGACTAGCTCAATACTTGAGTATGGTTGTTGGTAAAAAATAATTATTGAATAAATGAATGAATGAATAATATTAGAACATACTTGAACTAGGGATTTTATTATTGAGTTAAACTTTAAAAGGACCATTTGTAGGCCCCACTGAAGATACATGGAAACATCTAATAAAGTGTTCATAGGAATGTTTTAAACAATGGCTCATACTAAGGCAGCTGCTTGGCTATCCTGCTGTTCTCCACTCTCGGTAAACACTTAGCTCACAAAGTTGTATCACAGTAAGCACTGCTTCCAAGCCAGGAACTTGTCATAGGGAAGCCTGACTTGCCACTAAGATTAAATACTGCTCATAGGTATCCATCTGTCTTGCAAGGTTTAGTTGTTCACCTACCTTAGGTGGTTTTATGGCGCTCTTTGAATATGTCATTTTAAAGAATTGTACCAATTTTGAAATAACACTGACTGTAATTAAAAATATTATAGACAGTGTTAGTCTGAAAGATTCGGCCAACTATTGAGGCACTGGAAAGATAACTTTCTCCAATATAAAATTCTCCTGCTATATGTTATTTCATTATTTATATTTTAGAATTTTATAGCTATTTTTCTCTATAAATTTTCAAGGTACTTCCATATGACTTTTTAAAACTTGGCTCTTCTCACATAAAGTTATACATGAAGGAAACAAGTAGACTACTGAAAGAGAAAAGAAAATGAGAAAAAGAAAGGGTCAGGAGGGACTTTGGAAGAACGGATAGTATTACACTATTTCATACATTTTACATGGAGAAGTTGTATAACAACAGATATCACCTCAGTGCTAATAGATCAGTTTTCCATTACATTAATGATTTTCCCTTATTTAAAGACCTCATTCACTGACTCTGTGGTAGTTTTAGAATATGTCCTCAAATTCTTTGACACTCCTTCCACTGAGTGGTGGGATCTGTGTCCTCTCCTCTTGAACCTGGATGGGACTTTGTACTGACTCAATCCGTGGAGTAAAATGCCATGTACTACTCCCTTATTTTCTTGGGGCACTTGTGCTTAGAACTCAGCCACCATGCTGTGGGGAAGCCCGTGCAGTTACATGGAGAGGTGATGTTAAGGGGTTCCAACAACCCTGGCCAACAACCCTGGCTAAGGTCTCAGGCAACAGCTAACATCAACAACTAGACATTGGATAAAATGAGCCTTCACGTGTTTTCAGCTCCCAGCATTGAGTCACCCCCAGCCTTTGAGTATTTCCAGCAGAGGATTCAGATATTACATAGCAGAGACAAGCCACCCCACTGTGTCCTCTCCAAATTCCTGACTCACCACATTGAGGAGCATAATAAAAGTGTGTTTTATGCAAACTAAGTTTGGGGTAGTGTATTGCACTACAATAGATAACTGAACCCACTCACAGTTGGACTGGAATTGGCTTTCCTGGCTCCTCTGCCATTGTTCCTCCTACGTCTGTCCCTGCCATGCTCCTCTGTTCTTCATCTCCCTACCCCTATCCCACACCCCCAGCCCCTCGTGTGCTTCCCTTACATGGGCATCTCATGCATTTGCACATTCCCTGCACCTTTGCTGGTGCCATTCCTTCTTCCTAACACCTGGGTTTGAGTCCCATATGGACCACTTTATAGCAGAATTATCAACATTTCTAATCTGCACCAGAAAAATAGGGATACAAATAGAACCTTTCCACAGACTGAATGGCTAAAGCATGTAAAGTTCTTAGTGCTGGCACATAGTAAACGTTCAATGTTAGCTATTATTATAAGTTCTTTCTATTCTCTTAAGTGAGTTTCTATTGAACATCAAGACCCAAATGAAACCTTTTGTCTTTTAAGTCAGAGCTCATATGTCAATTTCTTTGTGAAGACATCCCCACCTACCAGACAAAATCAAATTGTTTCTTCCATTATGCTCACAAGTACTTCACACATTCCTCTATTATAGCTTTTGACAAGTAACTTTTTATATACGTGACCCACATTAAATCCCAGATTCCTCAAGGAAAAGGTTTAAGGCAGAGGCCTCATAAAAGTGAAGAATGTCATTGTCTCTGGCATGTGTGTGTGTGTGTGTATGTATGTGTGTATGTATATATATTTGACATATGTGTACAGCAACTATCATAAGGGGAAGAGGAAGAAAAGGATTGGTTATATGGCTATGGCAAGACAGAACTCAAGAATTTACAGAACCTAGGTTCCTGTCCAAAGTCTGCAGTCACAAGACTTCTACTTTTCAACTTTGTTGATGACCTATAAATGAATTGTGGAAGTCATGTCTGGGAGATGTACAGTATTCATTAGTTCATCACTGTCTATTATGTACCACTCACTGTAGTAGGCTCTCTACAATTTAGATGCCCTGGTCCAGCGATATACTCACTGCCTTGCAAATATCCTCAGCTGAAGAGCCCTCTTTTTTTCTTTGTCCATCTTGACTGGCAAACCCCTAGAGAAACCTAATTGTTCCAGTACTAGAGGAGCTGAGCACTGGCAGGGAGGGTCACATAACAGCTGACTGGCTGCATTTTAACTTCGTCTGTAACTATAAACAGGCACTTGTTACTACTCACCCTTCGTACTGAGTTTTTTCTAATTTCCTGCATTCCTTAAGATGACTTTCTCTCTCCTTAAACTTCCTATATTCCTCATCTTCTTTCCTGCTGAGCTGACTTCAGACTTAATTAGGAAAAATAGTCACCGTCAGTGTGAATTTACTTACCTTCCTACTCCTTCCCTGAAAGTGACTTGCACCTGCCCCCATCTCTCCTCCCGCTAAAGGGGAGGATGTGTCCCTTCACCTATCGAAGGCCAGTTTCACCATCTGTGTTCTGGAACTTTCCTTCTCTCACCCACTCAAGGATTCCCACACTTTGACTTTCATGCGTCACCATCTCTTCCTTGCTACTAGAGCATTCTCATCACGACATAAACACACTCTGGTATTTCCCTTCTTCTTGACTTCACATTCTATATCCTTTTCCCTACTGTTCTATTTTTATGCTCCTTTCTCAACAAAATTTCTGTAAAATTGTCACTACACATGCTATCTCTGCAGCTTCTGTCACCATTCACTCTTCAGTTTTCTCCAATCTGGATTCTCTTTCTGCCACTCCCCACTGGAACCGTTCTCGTGAGGATTGCCAGTGGACACTTCTCTGTTTTCACTGTAAGTTCATAGTGGCATTAACCCCTTCCTTCTTTTTGGCCTCTGAGACATCATTTGCTTCTGGTTTTCCTCTTTCATACTGAATGCTGCTTCTTAGTCTGCTTGACTAGTTCATCCCCCTGTGTCCTACTTCCAAAGGTTAGAGTTGCTTGGGATTGACTTCTAAGGCCTCTTCTCTCCTTTCTCCATCTAGTTTCTCCCTAGGTCTTGCCATATAGTTCCCTGTTTTTAAACAATATCTTCATGTTGATGAATTCTAAACCATCAGCCTGGGCATCTCTGGGCCACCGGACTTGCATAGCCAACTGCCTATATAATATTTCCATTTAAATAGTCCATAAACATCTCAATTAAATTTAACATGCCCCAGAGAGAACTCTCATTTCCCCTCCCTTTTCCCCCTCCCAATCTAGTCTCCCCCATTTTAGTAAACAGTATCACTTTCCACACCAATTACTAACGTGAAATTCATTTTTGACTCTGCCAAATGCCGTCCACCTCCAAAATACACTTATCTCTATCTCTGTAGATACCTGGCTCAGATAAGCACTCTATGAAAAATGTGTTTAATGAACAAACAAGTAGGAGAAAGGTCAATATATTTGCCCACTTGAGAAGCTCTGGAACAGGTTGCTGGGAGTCTTATGATATGAGAAGTTGGTGTTCTTGTTGCTAGTAGGGTAAAAAGATACTGGAATTAAAGCACATTGAGCACAATAGGAATAGCTACTTCTAGGGTGGTTATAAGGTTTAAATAACACAATCTCCTTAAAGCACTTAGGTAGGTACTATTAATATCATTCCCATTTTATAGCTGAGAAAAATGAGGCTTAGTGAAGGTAAGTGTAGCAGTTTGTTGAAAGCACACAATATAAAGTGCTAGAGTTGGGGTTTGGATCCAGGAGCCTGACTCCAGAGCCGGTGTCTTAACCATGAGGGTGTGACCGTCATCAGGGCGATGTGTCCTGAAAGGAATAAGGCACAAGCCACATGCTAGATCCTTTTCAGGGAAGGAATGGGGTCTACTATGTCCTATTCTATGGCAGCTGATCCTGTTCCTACAAATTCCTGAGAAACGTCTCTAGAGACCACTCCTTCACAAGACCGTGCTCTCCCTTTGTCTTCAATTAATTGTACAATTTAAAAAGAAAGTCGATTCAGCATTTTGAGTAAAATGAAGGTGTAAAAGAAGAGACCTTTCCTCACCTTTCTTTTAGGCTAAAAAATTAACACTCTTTCCTCATGAAATTACATCCATCTTTACAGCACCTCACCAGGATTTGGCCTACAAAGTACTGTAAAAAGCAAACTTTGACAGAATTAGCAAAAGAATTATAAAGGGAAGCAGCCCCCGGGCAGGGGAGTATTGATGTGCCTTTCCTAAAAGAGGGACGTGCACGGGTTCAGAATGAAGCCCATCACCTCGCTCTTGGGCATGGTGCTGAATTACGCGCACTCCTCTCAGTCAGGGACAAGGGACATAATTTGAGTGAGTTAAGATGTACCCTTGAACTCAGGGCAAAGTTTAATATATATAATTTAAAAAAAAAAAAAAGAAGACACACTAGAGAGCAAAAAGAAGGCAAAAAGTGTCATGGTGGTCCTTCATGCATAAAGATGACAATGATTGAAAAAGTATGAGGCCTTGACTCTGTGCCCCATAAATTACCTGCTGAGGGCTGCTGTTTAATGTCTCAGATTGGAGACATTATGCAACATAGCATAATGTCTTTTTATAAAGCATTTTGTCTTTTTATGCAGCATACAGAATAGATTTTTGCTTACACATAAACAGCGCGACCCCATCCCAGATAGTATCCCACCAGGAAAATAGAACATAAAATTGCTTTCTTGAACTGTTTTTCTTTTAGCAAGTTATTTTCCAGAGTTTTCCCGGCATGTCTCAAGCAGCACTTTAATACCTCAATTCCTGAGTTGCAACAGTATATTATAAATGATGTGTTGGGAAAAACACTTATTTAGGATCTAGATGAGAGTTGACAACTTAACTGCCTTTTTAAGAGCTGCATTTAAACATGTGTACAGGAAGGTTTTATGGAAGAAACAAAATTTTAGACTGGTCAGCTTTATTAATCTATTCTCAAGCCACCCAGAGTAACAACATTTTGCATAATTTCTTTTAAAGGTTAGTATGGAGCACTGTATTTTGTAGATGTAAGTATATGTATCTGTGTATCTATGTATGTGTGTTTTTCTAGCTAGAAGTAGGATGAAAGGACAAGAAAAAAACAAGGACAGGAACAAAACGGACTTGAGAGTGAAGGTTAAAAAATGCACATAGTGATGACATACGCATTTTACAGATGGACTTCAAATTTAGCTCTCCAGATATTGATTCAAAAAAGGAAAAGAACCTTGTCAGTTCCCAGTATCTGTAGGATAAAACCAATTGCTCAAGGGATTTTCAGCTATTTTCAGCTCCAAGATCAGATAGGCATTTTTCCCGAGAGACCTGGGGGTAGAAACTGTATGATGCAGCGAGCCTCACAGTCAAAAACGTTCCTTACAGCAGAGCCAGTGAGTTCCACCGGGCGTCGTCTCAACTAATAGCATCTCACCAAAGGGTAATTCCCTAAGAATAATTCTACAGGGGTCCAGTGTAATGTAGCCCATATAACCAGCTCTCTGACGATCAACATGCAAACAATAAAGTAAATTGAAACCAGAAAAGATTATATTAACAAAATAGACTGGCCAGTTATCTTCTGAGCGCAAGAAGTTCCATTTTGCCACTAAATGCTTTACAGACAACTTTTGATCAGTTTGCGTAGTTTTCTGTTCCTTTCCCATCATACCATAAATATTAGAAGGAGGATGTAGCTAATAACAGCCTGGAAAAGAGTAATCATCATCATCACAATCTCTGCCATTTCTTGGGCCCTTCTTATTTAGCAAGCCCTGTATGTTTGTACTTTGCATAGGTAAATTCTCCCAGCAACATTGCAAGAGGTTCTATTTTATTTTATTTGTTAATTGGAGATTAGAACCATTAAATGAATTGCCCAAAGCACCACCAGTGAGTGGTAGAGCCAGAATGGACTTTCCACTGTACCATGCCACCTCTATATTTCTATAATTTAATTAGCAGGACCCCCTCCCCCCAATCTCTTGCAATCACTTTCTATTTTAGATGACTTCCTTTCAAATCCACATAGGACTAAAAATTATTTGGGGAAAAGAATTAGTCTGTTGATCCCGAGTAGATTTAATACTCTAGTAGAGGAAAAAACAGAACACTTCTCTATCCTTTTATTCTGTTGGTAGCAACAGTGCAATCTGAATTCTTGCATAATCTAGTCCAGATTTCTGTTGACCGAGACATTCTCATTAAAAACCACATATCTGCATTCCTGTAACTAGGTTACTGCTCCTTCTACGCATTTGGGATAGAGAGTTGCTTTTTGGTTTCTTTTCCTTCTTGCATCTGTTTCTATTCATCAGTGCTGGTACAAGTGGCTCTCTCCATATATTACAGATGCACCCAAATCATGAGACCTTTAAGGAAAACCTTTTTTTGCTGGCATAAAATCGATAGTTCAGCCTCCTAAAATACCTAACTGAGGCCATGTCTATATACTTAAGAACACTGCTTTGAAAGAATGGTTGAGCAAGTATTTTTCCTGGTCAATGATTAAACTTGAGTGACAGCTTAGTTCACCTGAGCTTCTGGGGTTCTCACTAAATCTTATATTGTGAAGACTTGTCCATATGGAAATATGTAGAGCTGGTTCATTCACTTTTACTACTGCGAATTATACATTGTATTAATTAAATCACAGTTTTAACAATCCATCCCATTATTGGTATACCTTTAAATTGCTTCCAGGGTGTTTTGTTTTGTTTTGTTTTTGTATGTTTTGCTGTTACAAACTGCTGCAGTAAATATTCTTGTGCATGCCTACTTGTGAACATTTGCAAGAATTTTTCTAGTGTATATGCCAAGATTGGAATTGAGGGTTCACAGAGAAGTCCCCACTTTATCTTTACTAGATATTATCAAGTTGCTCTCCAGTTTACAGTGCTACCAGCAGTGGATATATGAGTTACCTATATCCCACATCCTTACCAGCTCTTGGTACTGTCAGATTTTTATTTATTTATCTTGCCTATCTGATGGATATGAAATATCATTGCATCATTGTTTTGAAGGTCTTCAAGTGTTGGAAAAAAGATGACTTGGTAGGTGAGAACACAGTCTTGTTCTACATGAAGTAGATAATTCCTGAGAAGAATTTATTCAGTGAGGTTCCGATGACTATGGTAAAGGAGATCAGTTACTACCAGTGCTTTGAACCCTTGTAGTTAAAATGAAAATGAGTTACTGCTATTCATATTTTGACAAATCATAAAAAGTTCTTTCTCTTTTCCTATGCTACATACCTTTTCCTATTCAGATTGGGTTATGAATTTGGTGTTATTCAAAAATAAATAAATCAAAACTGGCACCCATCTGCACAGGAAAAGAAGTTGCTTAGAAATTTGATGGCTGGCTTCAGACAGTGGCCTGAGCTTCCAGGAACATAAACATGCTTTAAGATGTTCCCAATTCCTTGGGATGGGGCTTTGGCCTCTGCCACACAGAGGCAGGCTGGAAGCTAGGCAGGGAGGTGACTGTTAGGGGGCCCTGTGAGGATGGGCCATGCTCTGGAGAGCAGTCACCACTCTTGAGCCCAATTAGGTACCTTTTGCTGTGTTTATTTTCCCTTTGTTATCCCTGAGCCTTTTAGTCAAGTCTTGCCTTACCATTTCAGCCTTGTTGAAGCTCTGCTACAGAGAATTAAGGAAAAAGTCTTAAACCCACTTAAGTCCCACTTGTGAATGAGCAAAAGTGGCCCCAGAAACAAAGATGGCAACAGTGATTTGTGACAAGATTCCAAAGAGAAGATGAGTCTAGAGGGGAATCTGGTTATCAAATCCGGTCTCCCACTCCCATGTAGATTCTACCTCTGTTCCAATCTTGGAAGATTGTGTTAAGGGAGACTGGGGGTTCTTATACTCACACTTTCCCACATAGGCCATGGTGGCAGAATGAGTCCTGGCTGACTCAACTTTGAAATAAGCCACTTGCTCATTCCTTCACTTCCAGGGAGTCGGTGTGGTGCTGCAGAAAGTGCAGGATCTTTGAAGCTTGGCAGACTTGATCTCAAATCCATGCTGGGAGAAGTTTGTGAACTTGAGCAAAGTGTTTGAACTCCCTGAGCCTCCAACTCTTCAGCTCTAAAATGAGGTTAATAAAGTGACCTTGGAGAGTTAATCATGAAGAATTAATATGATAACTTATGCAAAAGCACCTAGTTTATGCCTGGAACACAATAGACATGAAAGAAACGTTAATTCCCTTCCATCCCACCCCGCTACCCTGCCCCTGTGTCTCGGGACCAGCTTTCCCACAGTACCTGGTGCCTCCACAGCCCCCACCCCCTAGGATCCTTGGGTCAGGTCTTCTGGCACCAGGCATTGTGTGACCTTCCATAAAAGTTGACCTCTCCCTTGTCACATTGTCTCTGCAATAAGGTAAAAACTGACTTATAATGGTTAACTCAGTATTCTACCTCCTAAACCCAAGATATCACTCTATTGATGGCAACTTCAGGTACCACACCAGGTATATGGGGAGATGCAGTATTTGGGGACAGTAGAATTTTTCAGTAATTAAAACTAACCTCCAGATCATACTTCAGGGCAAGTGTTGGTGTTCAATTTGACATGAATGGATTTTTCTCTGAAAACCCCCGGGAACAACTGATGTCCTCACCTGCCCATAGGCAACTGCCTCTCCTCACAACTAAAAGAGACTTAGCACCTATAGATGAAATTATGAATATCCTTGACGCTCTTTGGTCTTAAATTAAAATGCCTTCAGGGAAGGTGGCTTTGGTGGCTGACTGGGGAACCTTTCATCTCTCAGTTACCATTTCAAATCTGCCCCTGCTACCGCATTCTTCTCCAGGAAGAAGGCAGCCTCCGATAAGGAATTCGAATGGGGTCTTCGCCCTGTCCCTCACCCATGGACACTCAGCTAGCTGGAAACATCCTTCCCTCTGGCATGACAGTCTCAGTGGAGAAGCTGAAGATCAAACAAGTTTAATCTCTGACCCTCTAGCTGGCCACATAGCAGGGTTCTGTCTTTAGGGCAAGAGGGATCTGAAATAATTCATGCTGCTCTCATCACAGTGTTCTTTCGCCATAGGAGGCTGTCGGCTGCTCAGGGCTATCAATCTGACATACTTCTCTAGTTCTACATGAAGACTAAAATACCGTTTAAGTCTTATTCCAACATTTCTCAAATCATGTGGATATTACCAAGCATGAAATTAGCATCTAAAAACTCTATTTTAAAGAGCTAGTTCGTTGGGAAAAATAAGAAAAAGAACATTTCCTCCTGTTTACCCTGAGATTTGCTTTTTTTCCAATAATTTGGTTATCGTGCCTTTCTTAATCTTTACAGATTAGGTTTCAGTTTTTTTTACCTAGACTCCAATTTGCTCATAAATCTCTTCATTTTGCTTAATTTAAATGTTTTGGCCGACTTCATGGTTTAATAATGAGAAATCAAGTTGGAATTTTCATTTCACTTGGAATTAAAAGAGCTGTTAAAGGGCTGGACATCTCGTCAGACAAACTGCCACTACCATAGCTGGAGTGTGCCAAATGTGGCTTGATATTATACATTTCTTTACACTCAGGGTAATTCTCCAATAGGATTACTTGAAAATCCTTCAAATCCAGCCCTGCTTACATCCACCTGATTGCTATGTCCCATTGATTAGCTGGCTGGGCACTATTAACTGAATGCAGGCCATCTGAGAAGCCCCTAGGCCCCTGGAGTGTCACTCGCATGCTGCCCAAAAGAGGCAAGACAAGTTACCCAGCTCCAGTATGCTTCAACACAAGTTGTATAATGGGGGCCCTGAGACCACAATTATCAGATAACTAGGCAGTAGAGAGTACTGTTTCAGCACTTCCACATGAGCAGACTTAAACTTAAAAGAGAGAGAACTGTAAAAAGTTTTAAAAACCTTTTCTAGTAAGTTTACCACTGGAGAAAGATATCCACAGCATGACTGTGTAGCCTAGAATTCCCTCCTTGTCCCAGAGCTGGGAGGAAACACTAGCTGGGTAATTCCCCTTGTGAAGAGAGAGCTCTGGTTTCCTTTGCTTGTACAGAATACAGTGGGTCCTCTGAGACAGTCAATGGAGAGACCGCTTGGCACCGGGCGGAAGAATGGGAGCTGGCTTGCGATAGACTAACCTATTTCTATTGGGAGCCTATTGGATGGGTAGGAAAAAATCATCTCAAATTCTTCAGGCATGTCCTTCAGGAATGTTCCAGGCCATCTCTCCTCACCACGTACCACTTCTTTCTAAAGAGTATCCCACAATTATCCGTTTACATTTTAATCATACGTTGTCAGGTTAGCATGCTTTGTGCAGTTAGACTTGACTTTCAAAACAGATTCTAAATGCCTCATGGGAAAGAACCTTGTTTTATAGTTTTTGTTGATCACTGAATCAGCAATCAATCCATGCATTATTCCGGCACCTACTACGCTTAGAGCATTGTGCAAGGCTTATTTTTTGGTGCTCCAGGGACTCCAGAGAAGGGTGGTACCTAACTTCCGCCTCCCAGTAGCTCACAGTCTTGCTGTGGATAGAGAGGAAGTTAAATAATAATGGAGTAGCCTCTGCTAAGAACACAATGATTCAAAAACACATAAAAATGACTAGAAAACAAAATTTTAATAGTGTTTTTAGGTACTGACATTTGGAGGTTTTTTTCCTTCACTTTTTGGATTTTCCAAATTTTCTATAATATATGAGTGTTTATTAATAGGAAAAAATAAACCTTGAAGTGTGAATTAAGTACTAATACTATGACAGAAATGTCACAAAACCGCATTAAGATTCAGGGACAAATGAGTGATCCGGAAAGTGAGTTCCTTCAGTTTTAAGTGCCTTGTTTTCCATATCTTTCAGTATCTAGGACAGATACGTACCAGGGCTGTGGGGACAGTATCCAGCCACGTAACCATTCCCGAGATATTAACAATGGCTGGATACTTTCCGGACAGCCTTTGTATATATAGTGGGTGTTGAAGGAACAATTTTTTTTTACTATATAATAATAAATATTTGTGAATATAAAATCTGTTAGTTGATTATATAATTTCCTGTTATGCCTGTTGTAGTCATATTTTTCATTATTAAATAAATTTCTTCTATCATTTTGTAACTGTATGGTGCAAATCTCTTTAATAAGATAATAATATTTTTGTGTTATATATCCTTTCCCCCTTGCATTATAGTTTCCCTCCTCTTTTAAGTGATACTCTGATGAAGGCAGGGCCCATGCCTGATAATCATAGAATCTCAAGGTTGGATTGAAAAGGACTTTTACTAAAAATAAATAGTAAAGATTTCGGAGCCATGTAGCTGTGTTCAAATCCTAGTTCCACCACTGACTTCTAAAGCAAAATGTTTCCTTTTCTGTAACAGGAGGAAAATAAAGCTACCTGTTGGGAATATAAAAATAAGATATATAAGACACAGAGCACATTGTCTGGCAATTAAGTACTCAATAAAAGATAGCTGCTATTATTATTATTATAGCATTCTTATATAATCATCATCGTCATAAGTCATCTAGCCTGATTTCCCACAAAATATACGAATCCTCTCTGATAGCCTTAATTTACTGAGGTACCTCTGATAGCACTAACTCACATACTTGCAGTGGTGGGGAACTCATTGCTTTGTTTACATGTTCTTCCTTTTATTCATCTGTAATCTGTATCTCAGCGATATGCACTATTTGTTCTAGGGGCTACACAGGACAAAAAGTCTACTGCCCTTTCCACATGATTTCATCTATCTTTGGATCCCTCGACCATACCCACAAACCTCTTGTCCTCCCCACCAATGCAAACTTGGCATTTAATAAAGGTTTATTGATTTGAATTGATAGAGTTGCCTTTTTAGTCACAGTGACTTGGGTATGGTCCTAATGGTAGGGGAATGAACTATTAATAAAACGGAGCAACTGACTTCTAGAGGACCATTCTAGATTTACAAGTCTAGGTGGCAAACTTGTAGATCTCTAAGGGCCTTTTATATAATTTTCCTGTTGAATTGTTGTCTCAGATCACTAAACAGGACTTTCTTCCTCTGGAAGAAAAATCAGAGCAACTGAAAGCTTATATCAACTAAATGACTGTTCTGGTTAGTTGATGTGTGCTACACTAAAACTATAAACCCTCATTGCTATTAATAATAAGAAACATGGCCAGGCGCGGTGGCTCACGCCTGTAATCCTAGCACTCTGGGAGGCCGAGGCAGGTGGATTGTTTGAGCTCAGGAGTTCAAGACCAGCCTGAGCAAGAGTGAGATCCCGTCTCTACTAAAAAAAAAAAAAATAGAAAGAAATTAGCTGGACAACTAAAACTATATAGAAAAAATTAGCCGGGCATGGTGGTGCATGCCTGTAGTCCCAGCTACTCGGAAGGCTGAGGCAGAAGGATTGCTTGAGCCCAGGAGTTTGAGGTTGCTGTGAGCTAGGCTGACACCACGGCACTCTAGCCCCAACAAAAGAGTGAGACTCTGTCTCAAAAAAAAAAAAAAAAAAAGAAACATTGTCAGAGAACTTAATAAAACTCTTCTTCTAGTAAAATTCCATATCTTAAGTACTATACTTAGTATCTCTGATGGCTTCTGAGCATTTATGGAAGCAGGTTGTTTCAAAAAGTAATGTAAAATATCAGCAATGAACAAAATTATAGAATCAAAGTGATTTGTCTGCTTCAAGAGCAAAAAGCAAGAGTCCTAGTGAGTAAAAATCAAGCATATGTAGTGCTGTGCCTGGGTTCTATCCTTTCTAGAACAAACCCCCCAGGATCAGGTGATGTGATGAAATGGAAGATAACCTGGCAATGGAAACAGAACTGGGTTTGAATCTTTGTTCTTCATCTTGAAGCTTTGCCTTTCACTGGCGGTGGAATCTTGGACATGCTATTTCCCTTCCAGAAGCTTTTGTTTTCTCTCCTGCAAATAACAAGATTTAACTCATGGGGCTATCACAAGGATTAAATAAACAAATACTTTTGGCAAGTTGGCAATACTGGAGAAATGCTGGTTCCTTCCCTCAGTGCCACTTCTTTTTCTTTGATCTAAATACTAACACTTAGGAAAATAGCAGCATCTTTCTAAACTTGTCCAAACTGGCCAGACTTCCCAGTACAATAATCACTCTAAATGTTAGAGCTATAATTTGTTGCCCTTCAAACCATGATGATGTTTTCACATTCTAAAAACAAACCAAATTTCCAAGGAGAAATGTGTCTGTTTTTCTGGCAAGTAAGGAAGAAACTGATTTGGATTATTTTTGGTAAAGAAGACTACATTTGTTCTGAGCCAAGTACCACTTTGCTGGACTCACATTGAAATGGATGCCAAGGAACCACATTTTGGTAATTTTATTTTGGAGCAGAAATCACTTTTTGAGGGTAGTGAAAAGAGAAGGGAGAAGGCGAATTGATTTTTCCAAAGCTTGCTTGGGAGCCGGGAGGCTGAATTCTTCTAACCTGTATAGAAGGCATGGGACAGCTGGAAGAAAACGTTCCCTCATATCTACCAATTGGAACCAACTCTCTACCAGTCTACATATATTATCAACTTTCTCTCTCCCACTAGGTTCATGCCCAGTAAAATAAATGAAGTCATATTTTTGCCTAGTATAAATTATTAAGTTGTTCTTTGCACGGTTGCTTTAAATCAAGGGTGTATTTGCATGTCCCTGCCACTCAGTTTCACACCTGCAGCATTTTTATGCACATTTGCTCTCAGTTGAATTTCCTCATTCATTCTTGCATTCATTCATGGGAACCAAATAGGTGCCAGGCATCCTATGCACTGTGAAAGATAAAAGATGAAAAAAGCATTTCCTCTGCACTTTGAAGGCCTTACTTTGGTAGGCAGGAGTAAGGTGGCCGCACAGGTGTGTCACATATAGTCAATGTAGGAAGTGGTGAGGGCCATCAAGAGAGGCTGGGGATGTTCAGGAGAGGGAGGGGTTATCCCTTGCTCTCTTGGTGATGAGGATCAATGAAGACTTCACAGGAAGTTCCAAAGGACATTCTAGGAGGGGGCACTGCCAGAACAAAGATCTAGAAGAAAGGCCTGGGATAAATAGGACAAATACAGAGGCTTAGGGGGGATGGTTTGACTGCGGTATGGGTGGAAGGGAGGTGAGGAAAGTGTCAGAGAAGATTCAAAGATGAGCAGGGGCCGGGGCTGGCAGAGCCTTGAGTCCGAAAACAAGGGCGGCCTCAGTAACCTACTGTTTTATTTGAAACAAAAGATAGGCTAGCTGAATAAGAATGTTTCGGAATTCTGCACTTTATTAGCCAATCTAGCCACTCAAATTCTAATGATTTCATTGTCTAACCATTTTGAAAATTGTTTTCTGCCTAAAATGCACGAGGCTATTGGTAAGTACGGAGCGTCAGTGAAGGTGACCTGCGTTGCTCTTCTCACTGGCTGTGTTCAGTCACATTACTGCGCAACATTATGGTCGCTTATTAATGCCACAGGAACTTGGTTTTGCAGCTGATGGGGATGGCGGGGGAACAGGTTTTAAGAAGTCAGCTCAGGCATCTTACTGCTCCACTGGGAATGGGGAAAAACATGGTTTACCTCATGCATCTACATATAAGTTCAGCTTAGAAATAGATGACATCAAAGACCATTCAGTGAGAACTAAGCCACTAAAAGCCAGAAGACTAAGCCCAGCAATGTTGAGTAGAAGCACAGAGAACGGCTGAAGTGATAATGGAAAATGTCTTCTGTCTTCCGAAATGGACATGAGGAGCACTAACAGGAACCTGCGGGTCTGTGCGAAACTGCTGCACGTGCACACACATGCACGCTCACACACCACACTCACACACCACACACACTCACACACCACACACCGCCTCCACTCACTGACAGGAACCTGCAGGTCTGTGCTAAACTGCAACACACACACACATACACACACACAGAGACGTGACACACTCACACACCACATATCCCCCCCACACACACCAGTTTAGCTTATATAAAAAGGAGAAAAAAGCAGCAAAGAAAAATGACTTTCTCTCTATACAGAGCTATTTTCCATCTTATCCACTTTAAGCTGGTTTTAAAGTCCTGTCCACGTTTGCACTTGTGGGGCTGCATGTTCTCTTGGTAATGCCAGCCTGTACCGTTTACCTGCCTGTGACTTCTCTCCTTTGACCTTCACATTTGACCGAGTTTTAGTAATTTAAAATGCTTTTCCAGCCCATTTGGTGCTAGAGGATTACAGATGATGTAGAAATGGAACATTCTGTTATTTTTAATGGAAAAGCTACTGAGAATGCAATCAGAACAATCCAAGTAGAATAACTTCCTAAGCAGACTCCTTGTGCTATGGATAACAGGATGGTTTAATGGACTGAAAAGGAAGAAGACAGTTGTAAATGTTCCTGTACATTGGAAAATCAGAAATTTAGGCATTTGGTTCTGTGTTGATTTTCACATTGGCCCCACACCTACAGTTCTGTATTCATACTCCTTCCCTCTAATTCTTAAACTCTTTGATCCTTTTTCTAAAAAGAGCTCACAATCCACTTCAGTTTCATTGCTCCCTTCAGTTAGCCTTTCTGTATTCCACGGGGCGAGGCTGTTTGTGTCTGCAGCTAGTTCTGCTAATACAACTTTAAAGAAGCCAAGGGATGTGACCAGTAGTGAGTATTTCTATAGTGTTGGCAGCAAACAGGAATAAGCATCATATGAGAGCCAGAATTCCTCAAAAAGAATGCTGTGAGTGAAAACAAAACAACAGCAACAACAAACTATCTTTTATCAGAGGAGTGCTGAATTCATCAACATGAATTAACCGCATTTCACTCCAAGGGCAATAAGCAAAAGCTTGTTTTTCTAGACATCAAAAAAAAAAAAAAAAAAAAAAGCAACCCAAAGACACAAATAGTCCTGCTTCCTATACTAAGCCTTCCTTTGCTCTCTTAACTACCTATTAATAGAATCTTGAGCCCCTATGAATTGCAACATGGTTAATATTCCAAAAGATATACTCCAGCACTTTGTTATCTTTGTGGGTTTTTTTTTCTTTCACTGTTTCTTACAGGTAAATTTTGTCCTCCCAGGCAGAGTACAGATTGTTGCTTCTACTTCTTCATTATTTCACGCAGAATCTAGTGTGGTGCTAGGTGCTAAGGAAATTACCCTCTTCCAGCTCACTCACCAATCCATGAAGAAGTGCCAGTAGGATGAGAGATCCTTTGGTCCCTGTTCCCTGACAGAGCCCAGAGACATTAGAGTGGACACAAGGAAGACTGGAGTGGGCAGGATTCTTCAGCTAATTTCTAGCAGGAGGATCTTTGCACTGACGTATTTCACCTCCATCCTCTGTGATGCCGACTGTACCTACTCTAACCTGTACATAGGCTCAAACCTCCTGTTGCTACATGAGTCACAGTGCACTGATTCCCCAACATGCTTAAGTAAATCCCAGCCAGTGAAATATTTATATGCATACACTGGGCTTGCATTCGGCTTTACTGTATACGCAATTTCTTTATGCCTCTTCCTGCAGCCTCAACTTTTCTACCATTTCTGGTCAGAGAGGTTGTTTTCTACTTTATTGCCTTTGTAGATTTCTTTCTTTCTTGATCTCAGCACTAGTTCTGCTATTTTTTTTATGGTAATATTTGTATTTTTTCATTCATTCTTCAGATTTGGAAATTGGCATGAAGTTAAACGTTGACTGATAATATTCTAACAATAGTGACGGAGCTTTTCGTGCTTGATTGCTCTCAAATTACAAGGTTGTTGACCACTTTAGTTCTGAGATTTAGAGGCTTTTTTTCCTATGGAAGTTACACCTGGTTACAATTTTTTTCTGCTATGGGAAAAGTCTTTTGAAAGCATATCATGGCCAGTCTTTGAGGCAAACCACTGGATGGCCAGGTCATCAGCCTCTGAGGGCACTCTGTTTGGCCATGGAGAAAGTCAGCTTCCACTGAAAGGCAAGGGAATTACTCATAGCTCAAGACAACTAAACGTTTAATTTCTCTCTCTGAGAAGTCCCCATAGGAAGCACTAGCTTCAAGCAAAATCTTTATGAAAGGATTCCTTCTCTGAATATTCTAAACAGGCCTCTTTGTTAGGACCAAGAGAGCTGACAACCAGTTCGGGAATCAAATCTCCCTTATCATTTCCAGACTGTTTTACCTTGCTGCGAACACCCTATTGGTGGGAGGGCCACAAATGGTTCTGTCAGGCTTCCCTCAGTCCACCACTCTGCCATTTCTGAAATGGCCCAGCCCTTTTTCAGCCTCCTGTATTTGACTCCTACACCATGGGGAGGTCCCCCTTGGATTCCGAAAGAAAATTAAACTCCTTGGAATCCAAAACTAATAAACTTTCACAGAGCGGCCCCAGGTGGATTGGTTATCATGATATTTCAGTCTCACCTAACCAATAAGAGGGCTGGTTGGCAAGTTCCCAGGATGAATATTCTCATATGAGCAGTGGATTAGAGTAAGCCAAAAGATTTTCGGCCATCTACATGCTCAACTTACACCCCACCTGGGTTGTGAGGTAGAGATCTTGTGACGGTTGGGGCCCTGCAAAGCAATTAAAAGAAATAAAGCAAAGTATTATATTTTAATTGATGTAATCTTCAAGCTCCCAGTGGAATCTGGGGTGATATCTGACTAGAGTTACCCTAGGTATCAATAGATGACTATTCTGTGAAAGTGCATTTAGGAAGACAAAACCCCATGAATCCTGAACTTCATTAACATGTGTATCCGTTTTGGGGTTTGGGGGTGGGGATTGGCTCAGACTCCCAGGACTGAAAATTGAAAGAAGCCACCTAGATTTTTCTGGGATCCGAACAAAGAGCCGGCCACAGGGGGTGGGGGAGGAGGGAGGGAGGTTGAGAGAGGGAGAAAGACAAGGGCAGGTGGTGGGGAAGATGCAAAGTGGGTTTATGTTTTTATTTGCTTTTTGAGTCTAGTACCTGGATATTAGACACACCAAACCATACTTTCCAAATCCAGACAGCTTTCATCCATCACTAACATCTCAGGGTTTGTTTCTGTTTTATTGTAAATTCCAGTCGAAGAAAGATAAACAGACAAGAAAAAACTGCTTTATATAGTATACAGAGTCAGATAGAAAATACAGAATGGAAAAGAAAGCCAACGACCAACAGATAAAAAGTAGAGACAAACCAAGGAAGAGTACTAGCTGGTTGCAAATTCACTACCAGCTTGAGTGAGGTGCCGCGATGGTCTCAGCAGCTAATAGAAACTGTCTAGTGCTGTCTGGCAGTCTTATCTTTATTCCACACGGTGAAAGAAACAGACTTTATAAATGATGCATGGGGACATTTATTTCACTAATCCATTAAAAAAAGTTTGCTATTGATCAAGATATCCTGCTCATAAAAACAAGTTTTTAAAAAAACAACCCTTCCCGCCCCAAATGTGATCTGACAGTAGGAGCCACGCTGTCAGAAGCATGGGATGGAGCTGCGGGTCGGAACAGAATGGCACCATTGGGGTCTGCAGTCGGTTGGCCTTCAGGTGCCCTTTCCACCAAATCCACGTTTCTCCACGAGGCTTGAGGCAAGGTTTAAAAAATACACAAGTGTCCCGCACAGCTTACTGTCATTTGATGGTTAAAGAGAGAAAAGAAAAAGGATTCAAATTCATGAGAGAGAAGAGGTCAGCTTAGGACAGAACCGGCATCCTTCATATGAATAATCAGGGTACCATTTGGCCCCCAGGATAGCAGCTGTAACTAATTGTCCTGGCCCAGAGAGGACGCTGACCTCCCCAACCAGCAAAAACATGAATTAAGTTTGTCATCTTCCAAAGATGTCTTTATTTTAGTACATTCGGAACAGAAACAACGTGAGGACAATTTGATTCAAGGTGGTGGCAACGTTGGTAAAGGTGGAGGTGGTAGCGGCTGGCTGTTTGTTTCTCTCTCCCTCTGAATTTTCTAAGTTTACAATCAGAAATTGCATAGAATTTGTTTTCCACTGGCAAACAAAAACTCTCTGCATGAAACTCTCAAGTGGTGAAGCCAGGCAAAGGCCAAGCAGCTGCTGGGAATTCTCACCCCTCCCATCAGCTGTGTGCTCTGGACCTCGCAAACTTCTCACACATAGAGCAGTAACTAGCAGTCATCTGACAACCTGGAAAGCATCAATAACTTCCATTTTGAGGATGGAAGGGAAGTTAAATGCTTAACCTAAAGTCACACAAAGGGAGGCAACTGCCCACGCTGAGGTTAGGACTCAAGAGTTCCTGGTTCCCAGGCCTGCGTACTAAGCTAAGAGACTCCACCTCTCTCCTAGGAACCTGGCAAATTCTTGATTACTTAAGGTCTTTCCATTTAATGAATACACACACACACACAAACACACACACACACTCTTACACCTAGATCTCACATTTAAGTAGCAAAAAACAACCCGATCCATGATAGCCTTGGGGGTCTGGTCATAGGCAGCCACTAAATTTGGTTAAAAAGAGATGCAGTTGACAAAGTATGCACCATACCAACAGGGCGGCCCTGTCCTTCCTCCTCTGTGAACAGCACATTCCAACAGAAGTCAAGGCCATGGTATGGAAAATTATATTTACCCTTTCTGCTCCTTAAACAAAGCCAAGGATAATTTGTGCATTCTGTTCTCCTCTCCTGTCTTTCTTCAGAAACCACAGTCACGAAAGATCAAATCAAACCCAATAATAGTGAAAGTCAAAAAAAGAGAGAGAGAGAAAGAAAAGACAGATTAACTCTTGAAATCCCAGGCATTTCTCTGAGTGAACTATGGGTTAATTGCTTTTTGGCATTTAAAAAGTACTTTAATGGACTTTTGAGACTCTCCACCTGATTCTTCCCAAGACCCTTTTCCTAAGCTCTGGCAGGCCTCCAATTACCATACAGAAAGGAGAGAGTTCAGCACCTGAAATCTGATGCATTGGCAACTCCATATCCTAAAATTCTGGAAAAAGGAACAGGGATTATTTAGACCTCTATTCACTGACCCAGCCTTCCCCTTCAAAACCACAGAGCAAATGATCGGAACTGAGAAGATGACAAAGAAAAGGGAAAAGAAAAGAACACTAACAAAAATATACAAATCCAGAAAAGAAAAACTTCCCTGTTGAGTTTAATTTTTTTTTTTTCCTGTAAGAACTAGACCGAGGGTACAATGGCCCCTTCCTAGGGGGAAATTCGACTGATGATTCCACCAATTCATTGGACCTGCCTGGGCAGGGACCCCCGCCCCAGATTCTGCGTTATTTTGGCGAGAGGAAAAGGCCCACTGGGAGAAGATGGGTCCTTGTGCCCACGAGGGAGCGAATCCTTTGCCACTTGGGTGCAACGTCTCTGGGCGGACCCCGCTCCCCGACCGGGCGCTGTCTGTGGCTGGGGCGTCAGGCTCTTTGATCTTTTTGTAAAGTGACTGGATCCAAAATCCAGAGAAGCGTTGACGCTGTACAAGTCCGGGCGCCTGCGCATCCCCTCCCGCCTCCCCACCTGGCCTCCACGTGTCCTGTCGCCGCGGGCGCTACTCGGGCTCGCTGCTGTTGGTGGTCTTCTCCCACTCCAGGCTCTCCTCGCTGCGAGCGGGCGACGGCCGCGCCCGCAGGCCCTGGAAGCGGCGGCACTCGGGGCAGACGCGGATGTGCGTGCAGCCGCGGGCCACCAAGGCGGCCTCCTGGGCCAGTCTCTGCGCCAGCTGGTCGGGCTCGCCCGCCCCGCACAGCTTGCCGTTGCTGAGCGTCGCCGTGCCCCTGGGCCGCCGCTCCTCGGGGATAGGGGGCCGGGGCTGAGGGACCCCGGAGCGCCGCCGGCGCGGGTGGATACTGTCCTGACACAGGATGATGCTGCGCAGCTCGGATACCATCTCCTGGCAGACGGACACCTGGAGGAGACGGGGAGGTCACAGCCCAGCCTCTCAGAACCAGTCCCAGGGCTCCCTGCGGGTGTATTGGGGTTGGGGGATGGGGGGTGGGGTTCACAGAATCATGTCACCTTACCTACCAAGATTATGTGACAGCCTCTCAAGCCATCTCCTCACTCCCACCCCCTTTTTATGTTCAAATGCCCTCCGTACCATAATGTTCAAGAGCCCTACAGCTAATCGTCCAATCTGTGAACACCTTCCCTAAGACAATGATCTCACCACCTTGGGAAAGAGCCCACACCATTTTTAGACATTTCCATTAAATGCTGCTTCCTAGTACGGTGCTAACAGTTTCTATCCCTGAATTTTTCATTCATTGATCCCAGCTAAATTTGGACCTTGAAGCCTACATAATAAATAACCCCTCCGCCACAGATCAGTCTCTCAAGCATTTGCAAAAGCCACTATGTGTCCACGAACTTCCTGTTCTCAGGCTACAGATTCTCATTTGTTTTAACCAGCTGGTTATTGGCTGGAGATGATGCCTTCTAATGATAACTAAACCAAGAGCGATCATTACTACTGCAGGTCCACAGTCTCCTAACAGGAAACGCTTGACTCCAGCTGAGTTTCAAAATTTGGAATATTTTGGATGTTTGGGATTTTAGGAAGGTAAAACAATGCATAATGGTATATCATGTCTCACACTCAGTGAGCCTGGGGCAGGCTCTAATTCAAACACATCAATATTTCTGTAGCAACATGTATACACACTCACAGTGAGTGAGATAAAGACCATAAACATCAGTTAAGTTTTGTCACTGAATGCATGTGCATCAAACTTAAAAAGAACTTGGAACTTTCCAAGCTTTTTGGGTTTCAGAATTATAAATGAAGAATCATGACCCTATATTAATTACTACTGTTACTATTATTATATCCATTTCACAAATGTGGAAATGGAGGCTCAGAGATTTTATATATCTTGCCAAAAAATATTTGTCTAATAAATAGCTGAGCTGGAATTTGGACCTAAACCTATCTAACTCCAAGCCCATGCTCTGGTGAGGTCTCCACTCTGAGCTGGAAAGGACACTTTCCTGGACCGTGATGGGAAAAATAATCTTCTGTTCTTTCATGTTCTCTCATCCAATCCTGTCCATGGGACAGGTGCTCTACCATAGCCAAATGGCTAACATTGCCTTTACTCTTCCTTTTAGTTATTGGGAGTGTGCAGACTCCTCAATGAATGTTTCAATATATTTCCAGACAATGAGATTTTGGGAGAATAACCAAATGTGAAGCAGCTGAGGAGAGGCAGTCTCACCTAATGGAATATGTCCTGTGTTAGGCCTTGAGACCTGGATCCTAAACCCACTGTTGTCACCAAATAGTAGAGACTCTTGGCTAGTCACTTAACCTCTCTGTGCTTCTAAAAATAACTATGACAACAAAAACAACACTTGCCTAATCTATTACATGTGACAAGAATAGAACAGCATATATTTATCGACTGTCTATGTCAAGCACTGTGCTCTGCACAGTGATACAGGCATATAAAGACACAGTCCTCACTTCAGACAGTTCAATGTCTACTAGGGGGTACAAAAATCACTGCAACGCAGTATGTGAGTGCTCCATGCATAGGTTATGATGGTGTTGGGAAGGAGGAGGAATGCTCAACTCTACTGGTCCAGGGAGAAGGCAGGAGAAATGGAGCAGGTTTCGCAGGGAAGGGAATCCCTGAACTACGTCTTGTGGCACAAGTAACACCACCCTTTAAGGAATGGGTAAAGGGAGAAAGCCAATAAAGCTGGAGACAGGAGTATGAAGGGAACCAAGAGAGCTTAGTGCCATGCAAGGCAAGGCAGGAGAGATTCTGAAAGGAACTGTCCACACCATGGTGGGGCACGCTGAGGTCCAGTAAAGCCCAATGGATTCTCTTTGGTTTTGTCCATTGTGGGGGTCAGACCTTTTAGCAATGGCCTTTCAATGCAAGGGTGGGGAGAAGCCAGGCTGCCCTGGGGTGAGGATCAAATGGAGGGTGAGGAGATAGAGATTCTCAGTCAGATCCCCTTGGTTTGGAAGAGGGGAGGGATAGGGCAAGGACAATAGTAATCTTGCTATTATTTTAAAATATGGCATAAACTTGAGCATATTTATGGATTTGGGGGAGAGAGCAGGCAGAAAAAATACATGGGAGGAAGAGGATAATCCTAGTTGAAGAAAGATAGGATCAGGTCACAGAAGGAGGACTGAGACATCTCTTGCTGTAGCTGCAGGGGTAGCTATAGCTGTGGGTAAATTTTTAGGTGAAGGTTTTAATTTGGGGTTGGTCACTCCAATTTCTTGGTGATGTGGGAAGTAAAATTAAGCTCTATAGGTCTGGTGTGGGGGCACATGCCTATAGTCCCAGCTACTTGGGAGGCTGAGGCAGGAGGATTGCTTGAACGCAGGACTTTGAGGTGGCAGTGAGCTATGATGAGGCCACTGCATTTCAGGCTGAGTGACAGAGCAAGACCCTGCCTCAAAAAACAAACAAACAAGAAAAATCAAAAAGCAAAAAGGCTCTATGCATGCATAAGCAGAGGGGCTTGAGGAATGGGTGGTAGCATGGAAGTCCTATGTGGGAAACGGGAGACGCTGAGCACAGGACAGCACAGGAGTTGCAGGCAGTGTTGGGTTGAGGTCCTCTATGGGGCTCCATAGACTTCCAAGGTCATCATCTGTACAGGTTGAGATGTTTCTCCAGTGTCAACTAGGGCAGAAGGTTTCAGGAAGATCCAGAGTGGGGAGATTGAGATAGAGGCTAATGTACTTTAAGAAAATCTAATAATGCAATTAACATGTAAAGATCTGTGTACCCTCTCTGGGGTAGAATGGAAGAAGAATGGGGTAAAGTCTTCTTCCTTCTTCTCAGACTCTTCAGTCTGTGTAAAGTGCATATTAACCCCATCCTTAAGTCATATTTGGGGAACTAAACTTATTCAAAATCTCCGAGAAGGAAGATATAATTCTTGGGTTTACATGAGTTGGGATAACGCTAAGGATCTTTACCTATGAGGCAATAACATGCTCGAAATAGAAGGACTGAGGTCTTCTCCATAAGCAACCTGGTTCTTTCACCTATTTTTCTTTACTATACTACATCTGAAATTATAGTTCTGTAAGGCTTTGTTGTTCGTAAATCATTTTTCACATATTTATTTGCTGGGCTGTTTCAAAGAAGGATCTGAAGCGCAGAGAGGTTAAGTGCTCCTTCTGTGGCTGCATAATTACTAAGCAGTGGGTTACTAAGTCCTGCCCTGGGGACCTGGGATTCTTCCCATCGTGCTTCTTGCGGGCTTCTCTACCCTCCTGCGGGATTTCATAGGTTCTGCTTGAAATGACTTTAACATGTACGTGAGCCCGGGAACTTTACCCTGTCTGCCAACCCTTTGAAGTTTACCTCGGTTGCTTCTGAGTGTCTGAGAGTCCACAAAAACTCCAACATAGCCATAAAAATGGCCACGATTAAGCCACAAATAAGAACCACAAAGATTCCACCAATATTCTCCATTCCCAGGCCTGTAAGAGAGTGATAACAAATGGAAAATAGTGTAAAAGAGCAGGAAGACATAATCATTCTACCAAAAATGTCAAAGTCATTTAAACAACAAGAACTTGAGTCTTATAGATGTTTTAGACACACATTCCATGACGAGATTTAATTATCTGTTTTAACAAATGCAGCATAGTTAGAATAAAATGGAGGAGGAAGATCTTGCTGCAAATAAAGGAGACTGGCAGGAAGCCTACACAGGAGTCTGGGGGTGGGAGGTGGGGATCATCTTGAAAAAAGGGCTCAGGTCAAACCTGATTTAGCATACAGAGATATGACACCAAAATACCAGTACATTCTAGCAGTCTCATAAAAATGTTACTCAATCTTCCTCATGTTATGTTTGCATGATGTTTGCAACTGTTTTAACGAAACCATGGATAGTAAAAATTGTGTTTACCTATCTACATCAGCATGTTACTAAAATACTTACTTATAAAGTAAAACTTTTAATCCCACCAAACTAGTGGGTTCCCAAATCTGGCTTCCATCATAACTACCTAGAAAGCTTGTTAAAAATATAGATTCCCAGGTCTTACCCCAGGAATCTGTGTTTTTAAACAAGTTTCACACGTGATTCTCCTTCAGGTAGGCCTAGCATTAGTTTACAAATTGGTATTTTTGGAAGCATTGTATAAGTTTTTAAGTTTCTCGAAGTCAGGCATAGGTTCTGATTGTATCCTCATTGCCCAGCTTGATACCTGGCATATAGTAAATATTCAATAAATATTTATAGAATTATATGGCTGTTTCATTTCCACAATGTCAGACATTGAGCTTAGCTATGTAACTAAATGCTTTTTCTGGCATTAGAGAAACGCGAACTTTAGGGGGCGTACCATAAACACATGAAACCCTAATTCAACAGGGGCCACAATCATAAATAAAAAGACATCTTTTATCCAGGAAAATGCCAAGAGGGTAGCTTATGTCCTGTGCTCTTCAGGAATGCCTGTTCAGTTTAAATGCTTGTTCAATCAGTAGTGTCATCGCAGAACACAGAGCTGTGTTAGTGTCAGGACAGTCAGCTTTGCACAACGCTATGAGATGCGCCACAATTCAGGAGCAGAAACATGACGCTACCTTCTGCGCTTTGGAAAGCTGGAAAAAGCCCTACCTGGCCATTTCAAGATGACTTGAGTTTCCTCTCACAAAGCCCCAGGTGGGTATCTGTGTTTTGTTTGTAAAAAACATCCAGTGCCGCAGCAGTCCCTGCCTGCACTGAGAGTCCACTTACAATGGCTCTGGGGGCTCACGCGATGAATGCCTCAAGTGGACTATAAGCTCCGGTCTGCAGAGCCACACGGTCAACTCCTGAGCACCTGTGTGAATGTGGGGCCCTCTATTTTGCATAACCAAAAATGGGGGATCATTATAAAGCTCAATTCTACCTTAAGGGCTAAAGCCCTTAAAACACATTTGGAAGTCCCACCTCACATAAAAGACGTAGAAGAAAATGTACCTGTATCCTATGTTCACACCTGCCCCTCTAACCTTGGGTCATATGGGTAGAAGGCTTTTGACTGTGGGAGCATCAGGATCCACAAGAATAAGGGGACAAAGGGGCCGCTTAAGATGGAATGTACCAAGGATCTGGTTGGGGTTTGCAGGCAGACACTCCAGCCCACAGGTTTAGGAGTGGTGAGAACCCGGGTATTAGGATGTGTAACTGAGCCACATGGACGAACTAGTTTCTCCAGCCAGCCCTGTGGAGGGAGCTGGTTGGAGATCCCTAGTGAAGGGCAAGTGACAATGGTAGTACTAAGGATGGCCACCTGTTCAGGTAATGGGCATCTCCAAGCGACCATTGAGATACTACAGGATTCCTGGATCACTTGAGGATAGTTCTGCCTGAGACAGAAAAAAGGGTGAAAGGGTCTCACCTTCCTCTCGTTTCTGTAGGGGGGAGGGTATTCTCCACCCCCAGGTCTTCTTCCGCTACCCATGTTCTAGCTGCATCCCCAGCCTCCCCTTCGGTCACTGCCCCATCCTCCTCCGATCTTCTCCTCCCCACAGCTCTTCCCTCAGCACACACACATGCTCGTGTTTCTCCCTCCTTAAGGAAAAAAAAAATGCTCCCTACCTTCTCCAACTCTGTCTAATCAACACCCCTTCTCTCTCCTTCCTTCCGTGGCCAAGCTTTTTGAGAGTTGTCTGTATCAGAACTATTTTAAGACCTTCTAAAAGCCCTTAAAAACACTTACATTTGGAGGCCCCATCTGAAGTAGAAGAAAATGCACCCACATCTTATGTTACATGCATTTTTAAAATTTTGCTTCTGATATTACAGAGCGGCAAGAAACAATTAATTTACAACTGGCTGTGATTCCTCAGCAATCGTTGCGTATACAGGGGAATGTTGCAAAATGAGAAAATCTAACAAAAAATTGCTTCTAAATCAAGTTTTTATGAATATTACATTTAAAAATTAATGAAGTTGAAATGTTACATTTTGGAGATATTTAATTAAACATGTCTTAATTTAATTTTACAGGTTTCTTTTTGCATTTTGAAGCCAATCATTTTTTTTCAGACCTCAGACATAGTCTTGGACACTTGAAAAGCTTTTAGGCCCTAGATACTCTGTCGATGGTATCTGAAGGAGAAAACAATTCTGTTTTGAATATATTTTGTTCTTCCTCACACCACTAAAATCACCCTCGCCATGGTCGCCAATGAACATTTTGTTTCTAACCATTGGAAATTTTCCAATCCTGATCTTACATGACGATCTTCGCTTAGCACTTGACATTGTCAACCACACCCCCTCTTGGCTTTTCATAAAGCCATTGATCACTGCTCTCTTCTAACCTTCTCAGTCTCCTTTGCTTGCTCTGGGGCACATTTTCTCTTTACTTCTCTACATTTGGTCTCTTGCCTGTCCTCCATGGACTGGCTCTTAATTACCAAGTCCTGTTGATTTTACCTCCTAAATATTTTTCAACCTCTTTCCCTTTTCTTTATCTCTCCAACCACTTCCCTAGCTCAGGTGCCCACCATCTGTTGCTCAGACTATTGCAGTAGCCTCCCAAATGATTTCCCTGTTTGTAGCTATTTCCTCTTCAACTCTACCCTCCACATATTTGCCTGAGCGATCTTTCTGAAATGCAAAATCTAACTGCAACACATCCTCTAATAACAGACCCGTTTATAGTTCCCAGCACACAGTGTCATGGCTCCTACCTTCCGAACCTTTGCTCCTTTAGTATCTCTGCCTGGAACCTCCTGCACTCCCCAGACACACACCTGGCTAACCTCAACCTATCCTTAAAGACTTAGCTCAGGGACCACTTCCCCCAGGCCACCTTCTCTGATCTTACTTGACTCTGTTGTTATACCACTTTTGTGTTTCACTAATAATACCTTATGTATCACTCTAATAGTGCATAAAATCATACATTAGTTTAAGTTGATATATCTGGGTTTCCCACTAGACAGTGAGTTCTTTGAAGGGAAGAACTATGCCTTGTTCAACTCTGTAATCCTATAATCATGGTTCCTGGCCCATAATAAGAGCTCAATAAATGTTTGTTGAAAGAATGAGCAGAAAGAAAGAGGATATAGACATTCCAGATGTACAGGCCTGTATTACCAAAAGCTTTGGATCCATTTGTATTCATTCCTAGCCAAATTTTGTTTAAATAATAGTAAAACATGACAGTCCTGGTTGAGCACTCCAGCCTGGTCACAGAAGCAGACAGCCCAGACTGCACGGAGCGGCAGCTAAGGTTGGCATGGGTGATCCCCATGACGTGGACGGCCTGTATTGGGTGGGGCTGTGGGAGAGGGTTATAAATGGGCATGTGGTCTGGGGGGATAATTTTGATCAGATTAGCGAAAGCTTCTTGGGGTTTTAACAGGAAGCTGGTAGAAACCATGAGTCACTAAAACCCCCCCCGCAGTGTTTCTGTCCCAGCTTCTCGCATTTCAGGGCCAGTTAATCATGGGTGTTGGCTCCAGCGTGCGGATTCCTGGCTGAGCGGCCCCCTCCTCACAGAAGCGAGGCTTGTAGACCACTCCTGCCTTTAGGAAGCTATTGGAAAGAGAAAGCGAGAATAGATTGCTGGCAGAGCCGGAGCGGAGAAACAGATGGAGTGAGGAGCGGGAAAGGGAAGTTCGGGGAGAGCAGCAGTTCCATTTAACACTGTCATCACTCATCCTCCCAGAAGTCAAGTGCCTGCCGCAGCACACAGCCATTGATTAGAAGGGGCCTCCGATGTGCACTCCCTCCAGGCTACGAGGCCCTTGCTGCACTCACAGATGCCTCCGCACCTGCAAGAGGGACTGGGAAGCCACCTAGTCACTTCCTCCCTTCCCTTCTTCAGATGGGACCACACCAAAGCCATCCAGACAGATGGCTTTAAAACTGGGATTCCCTCCTGTCACTCGAGTCTCTGAGCCTCAGCTAGCAATCAAGCTACATTAGCTGAAATAGAATCAAACTCTCCCCACAAACTCCTGGTTGGTTAAATGCTAACTTTGGTGTCACCCACAGATTGCCTACAAATACAAATGATAGTTCACACATGCAAATGAATGACTTTCTTTGTCTCTAGAACTGCAAAGGGGAATGGACCCTGGAGGAGACTACCTGTGAAGAGAGTCAGATCTCTACCCATCCTCTTGCTCTTCCTTTAGTTCTGACTAGCTAAGAAGTACTTCTTGGATTCAGGTACACTTATGTCTTAGCCCTTAAAACCCTCACTTATCTCCAGGTAGCACTGTGGAATTTTACAACTAAGATATAGAAGGGAAGCTCCCTTTGAACAGAGGAGGGGAGGGCCGTAGCCCGGGAGGGAAAGAGGCAGAGGCCACAGGAGCTACAGAGGCAGGTGCACAGAATTCACAGTAGAGAGAGAGGACAGACTAATGCCACAATCCCAGCAAAAGACAGTGCATTTGCTCTTGGGTGTCAGTCAACAAATCTTCCTTGAATAGCTCCCATGAGCTGGCCACTATGCTAGGTGCCGGAGGTCTGTTCAATGTTGGTAAATGGAGAGCATTTGGCAAGAACATGGATTCTTGGACCAATGTGGCTTTCAAGCGCTTTCTGCTTCAGAACCATATTCACCTATATTCATGCAAATATATCAAATGGTCCCATTTCCATAGTCTTATTTGTTGTAAATAGCAACTTCACGTGCCCATGTGTAAACTGACCTATGTGACCTTCCTGGAAAATGCAAAGTGATTTCTTCCCGTTTGTGCTGCTGAGGACTATGAAATCGTAAGCTTGCCATTTCCTCTTGCATTCACCATGACATCTGTTGACTAGACCTAGCAGATTCTGGAGAGAGTAATGGGAAAAAAGTAGGGAAAAGGACACAAAATAGAAGAGGGATGGGAGAGGCATTTGATAAATTTTGCAATTTATCAAAACACAAGTTATGGGAGAGGCACTTTACAATTCATCAGAATATGAGCTCAAGTATCACATTTTTTTTTTAATTTTTTGAGACAGAGTCTTACTCTGTTGCCCTGGCTAGAGTGAGTGCCATGGCATTAGCCTAGCTCACAGCAACCTCAAACTCCTGGGCTAAAGCGATCCTACTGCCTCAGCCTCCCGAGTAGCTGGGACTACAGGCATGCGCCACCATATTTTTAGTTGTCCAGATCATTTCTTTCTATTTTTTAGTAGAGAGGGGGTCTCACTCTTGTTCAGGCTGGTCTTGAACTCCTGACCTTGAGCTATCCACCCGCCTTGGCCTCCCAGAGTGCTAGGATTATAGGGCATGAGCCACCGTGCCCGGCCAAGTATCACATTTTTAAAAAACATTTGCCATCTCATTCAATTATCCTTGAAAATACTGTAAAGGAGGCTCACTGTTCCCATTTTACACTTAAAAGAAATGGAAATTCCGAGAACTTATGTTGCCCATGTTTTCATAGTTAAGATATGAATTCTAGATAAATCTGATTCCAAAGCCAACGCTCTTTATAAATATAAATCTGACCTTTATGAGTGTTTAATATGAGCATTTCCTATGAGCAAGGTTACCAGGCTAAATATTTCAATTCAATCTTTACAGTTACCTGTGAAATGGGTACTACTCTTACCTGCATTTTCCTGACAAGGAAACTGAGGTGCAGACTAGTCAGGCAACTTGCCCAAGCTTCCACGGCTGGCACGCGGAAGTGCCCAAATCCAAACTGAAGCCAGGGCCCTCCCCGCTACTCCCTCTCCCTTCACTCAGTGTCCACTCATGCTGCAGGGGGCGATTATAGAACTCAGCCTGGCATCTCAAAGACTGATTCATTCCTGGGACGTCCAGAGGGATGGTGGTCGTGGTGGGGAATAGGATATTCTATGCATGGGCTTATAAAATCCCATTCAGCTTATAAAATCCCCTTCTAGCCTTTAGAACATTACATCAAACATTTTAATCGATTTATTGACTTAATCTTGGCTCAGTTTCTAGACAAAGGTGGGCTTATAGTCTTTATAATTCTGACACTATTTGCCTTTCTGGAAACCCCTCCGAGTTTCTCTGTCTCTCAGCAATAGATCTAATTTGATTAGGGAGAAGCTTCCACAATAGCATCTCTGGGACGCTATCTAAAGTCCCACATTCAGGTTTCCAGCCTTTGCGCTCTCCAGAGAAACCAGAGAACTGGGATCACCAGGCTGGGCCCCCTGAAAAGAAAGAGAAAGCATCTCCAGGGTCTCCCCACCCCCATCGCTCGCCCCCACTCTTGCTAAGATGTCTCACACTTTCATTCCCACTGTGCCAGACAGCAAACTTCCTGTTCTCCAAGGATTCCGTGAGTCAATGCCACTGGCCTCTTTTCCATTCTTGAAAGGGAACCCTGATTTTCACAGCCTGGTGGTGTATTTATGTTCCTTTGAAGCCTGATTGTGAGCTTGTGTTTTTCAAGATAAAGGTATTTAATTCCCTTGGAGTTCACCGGCCACCTTTTTGTCTAGCAATTGTTCTGCAAAGACTTTGGTAACCCAATCTCCTTGCATTGGGATGCCAGCATCTGTGAGTGACTAGTGATATTTCTTTTTATAGGAGCTGAGTGAGAAAATAAATAAAATAAGTGTTTTTGAAAAGAAAAGGCAGAAGAAAATGAAACAGCTTGGAATGAAGCCTGCTTCTTTTTGTAATCTCCAGTTTTCCACGGGGTCTGCCATTTCATTTTTTAGTGGCGTATGAAGGTAGATGTTCACCATGCGGGGACAGTCGGGGGGAGATGAAGGGGAGGGGTAATGTCATCGCTCTGACCAGAGCCAAGTCGGCCCTGGCAAAGAGAGTCAGGAGTGGCGGCATCTTCCCTATGTTAGGATTCTTCTCTGGAATTTGGCAGTGATACTTGAGCTGTAATCCTGGATTAGAAGTGGGGTAAGCACCAGTTCCATCTCTTTGAAATTTCTCACATTTTAATAGGATAACAAAGCAGAAAAGGATTATGTTAGGCACCGTGGTGTTGTCTGGCACCTTCTAATTAAAACCAAAGTGCCCATAGCCACTCTCCATTTCTGAGGTCTCCATACAAAGGACCCTCACAGTTTCCTTCACCTCCATCCCTCTGTGCCTATTCCATATTCCTCTCATCCCTTTAGGCACATGTGGAAGCCACCTGATTCGAATTATCAAAAGAAAGAGCACCTAGGACCTGCTTGGGAAAGCAAATAAAAACTACCTCCCTCTGTTCAATTTGAGACACAAGGAAAAAAATGTTCTTGAGGCCCAATTCTTGGTGGCCATTTAAAGACTTAAAGAAAAGGTCTTTGGGGTCTTACCAGTCCTGTTTTTCTGAGTCCCTTGAGCAGTCAGTTATAGACCGTAGTGAGTCTGATGGCTCATTTGCCAGAGAGAGATCAACCAATGGTGCCTTGCATTTCAGACTAGTGCTTCTTGCTTGGCTTGGAGGAGGTCACATGGAATTGCACTTTAGCCAAGAGGCCTTTTAGCATCTCTGAATAATGTTTGCTTGGGCCTCAGCCATGGCGAAAGTGGGCCACACATTAAACTGGTACTAGCTGCTGTGGCTGGGATGTTAGTCGAAGGCCTGGCTTTCATGGCACAGCATCTTCCAGACAGCCCCACTCTTGGATATTGCCTCTTATTATATTAACATGGCTCACCCTTTGTGCCAAAGTATAATCGCAGAGAGGCAAGTTAACACTGGTTGGTTGATAGGACCCAGGCATCTTCTGATGCATTTGGGACCTGGGCAGGATGACTTCCACTGTTTATTTTCCCTTTCATCTGTTGTGTTCTCTTCCTCATGCCAGGGAACATTTGGTCCTAAAGCGCAGTGGAGAGAAGCTCCCTGTTCACTTCTTTCCATCTTTTCTGGGAGCCTGATCTCCCTATCTGTCTCCCCTCTCCCTCCATCATGAACTCTGCTGTCAGCCTTCCTAGGACTCTGTGGACCCATCTAAACCACTGTGGTGGGATAGGGGAAGAATTTCTGAAACCAACTACTGAAAAAATTATAACTTTATTTTTCTATAAATGAACCTAATTTCTACTTCAAACTTCCATTTCCAACTGATTGCCAAAAACATAAAGACTTTTCAGTCATTTCAGGTTTAAATCCATTAAATCCGGTGTTTTCTCTATTCCCTCTTCTCCCCAGGTTGTATTTTGGGTATGGGGTTGGGAAGAAGGACCATTATGTGTCATAGCAGGAGGGTGGGGATAGACGTCTGGTTCGAAGGTGGATTCCACTTAGATTTCTAATATTCTTGTCTGGGGCCTAGGAAAACTCAGGTCTTTCTTTGGGCCCTCCCTACCATGGGTCCCCATCATGCCATCTCTCATGCTGCCACTCCACTGGGGCATGATACATATTTCTTAGGTTTGCCAAACTGCAGAAGCACGCACAAATCTCTTTATAACTCTTGGAATCCTCAGCTAATTCTAGGAGTGATATCTGCCATTCTCCAGCTCCCAGCAGGGCAGGGACCAGCCATGTGTTCTTTTCCACTCAGAAGCTCCTGTCCTGGCCAGGGCATCGTTTTATCTGGTTTGTAGACTTGGTGGCCTTGCACTCTTATTTTGTTTCTTTTCACTCTCTAACTTCTAACATCAACTTTATTCCCAGATCCCTTCAAGTATTAACTTTCTGTATTCCAAAATACTTCTCTAGCAAATTGAAAACCTTACCTTCCAAGAACATTGTCTCTATTGTGAGTTGTGAGAACTTATTTTGGAACTTAAAGCCAATAATTTGGCTTTGTTTCTCCTGAGGCAATTACTATCCCTTGGGACCAAGAATGCCACGACGAACTCAGAATTGCATCCCATAGCACCTGTTTCATCATGCCACATCTCACAATAGAGCCTTGATGACTGCTGCCAATTCTCTCAAACCCAGTCCGGTGCACTGTTGGCGTGCCAAGGTGTCTGGCAAAGCTATGGCATGATTATGAGGCATCTTCCTGAAACACTGATTTTACTTGGAGCTTGCATGGGAAAAATATTTTTGCATTAAATAAACATGTCTATATTATGGAGTAAGATGCAAAATTCACATGTATTTTTCAAGACAAAACAGAAGACTTCAAGGAAATTCTGAGCACGGCGGGCTGCTTTAGACTATGTCCCAGATCACCAGCATTCACATTCAGTCTTCTCTGCTGTTTGTCCTTCCCATGAAAAAGTGTGAGACAGACTGGTTTGCAGATGCCTTTGCCCAGCCTTCAACGCCCTCCTAACTCCAACCTCATCCTACTTATTCAAACCAAGTTCTGAGTGCAACACTTGTGCTCTACAGTATTCCTAAAGCAGCGACTCCTAAAGGATGCTTCAAGGTCCAGGCCAGATGTCTCTCTGCAAAGCCTTCCCTGACCATTCCTCAGAACCATCACTTCCTCCTCTGGGCTTCCAGATACTTTCCTTATAGTTCTATTAAAGCACTCTTATAGTGCAACCATCATAGTAACTATCTGTGCCTCTCTCTAGGTTCTAAACCTCTTGAGCACAGGGCCGTGTCATATTCCTTTTTGCAACTTCACAGCCTTACACAGTTCCTGGGACACAGTGGTTTACAGTACTGTTTGTCGGCTGCAATGGGAGCTACATGAACACTTTCCATGCTAACACCTGGGATGTCAAGGCCCCTGTCTGGGATGACACAAACAAAGGATAAGGGTGGAAGTGGCGCCTAGTCAGGAGGCCCTTGAGATTCTTGTCCATTCATTCGTTCATTCATTTACTCATTCATTTGTCATTCATTCTTTCATCTAATACTGATGTCAGGTGACGTGCTGGGCACTGAGACACAAAAACAAACAGGACACACTCCCTGCCTGTGAGTTACTTATTGTGTATTGGAGGAAAATGTCATCAGACACAAAATAAATGCCATAAGTGTTGATTTTTGAAGAGCTATTCAGCCTTAAAGAGCACAGGATGGACAGGCATATTTGCAGCTTGGGACACTATTCAGACCTCTCGTTGTGCCTCAATTGCTCCTTCAGGCCTAGATTTCGAATAAAATTAGTTGTCATTTACTTTGTGTCAGGCACTTTGCTGAGAACGTTGTGTGATTTATCTTATTCAGTCTTTACAGTAGCCCTGGGAGATGGCCATGCTATTATTACCTCTATTTTCCAGAGAAGGAAACTGAGGCTCAAAGACATTTCCTAGTGTCTGTTATAACAAGGGCATCTATAGTGTGGAGGCCATCTTGAACCCTGTCAAAACTGCCTCAGGAAAGAGACCCAGCCCAGCACTGTCAGTAGAACAAACAGTGTGCAGGAGGGTAAAAGTTTAATGAGCCCCATTCCATGGACTTTGGGTGGGATCTCAAATGGGAGAGGGAGGGTCTAGCTCAAGGTCCCTGGTGAAGCCTGTAAGGTACCCGGACCCTGTGTCACCATTCCTGTGCTGGCCAACTTTGCTCCCCTCCACCTGTTCCTCCACAGAGATGAGCAGGAGACATAACACACAGGAATAAGTGTACAAAGGGAAGGTCCTGAGGCTGGTTTTAGGGTTCAGTGATGGAAGGGGGAACTGGGGAGATGGGATTAAGTCAGTAGTGAGACTTAAGGGGAAACGAGCCCCAAGAGACCAAATGGGATCTGGTTTAAAAAGGAAAGGAAAGCCCAGGATATCCCAGGCTACTGGGGAGAAGGAGAGAAGAGAGATTTGGAGCTGACCAGAGCTTGTAGCCTGGACACGATGGGTTAACAGCAGGAGCCTTTGGAGGTCCCTGCACTGCCCTTGGCCACTTCTGTCCAGCTCTAGTCTCCCTTTTCAATGTCTCTGCACCACCACATACGTTCTGTCAGCTGTTCAGAGGCAGGAACAACTGCAAGGCTGTTCAGGAGAGTAATTCCAAGCACAGTTCCATGAGTCACTGCAGCATGGCCCAGGAGAACACAGTAATTGGTAGCTTTTCACAGCTAGCAGTAGCTTTCATCACACATCCCACAAACGTTGAGTACCTACTAGGTGCTGGGCTTTGTGGTGGAGGCTAGGGCCACAGAAGCGAATGAGACTGGGTCTTAGGGGCCAGCAACCAAGCAGAGGAGACCAGGAGTTGCAATGTAGTATTGAGCGCTCTGTCCAAAGTCTCAGAAGGCCCCCGACCCACCAAGGGCTTCTAGGAAGATGGACACCTGGACATTTCTTCTATTTCACTTACTGATCAGAGGAAGAACCCAAGGTCCTTCTGCTTTGGGCCCCAGGCACA